>NC_053449.1:61844950-62052411 GCF_007990345.1 Gossypium hirsutum | reverse complement strand
TCCAACCTGTCTGAAGGACCAAATCACAAATGCAGCAAAACTTCTGGGGCTAAATGTAATTTTTAGAAAATTTAGGGTTAAAATGAAATTTAATGAAAGTTTAGGGGTCTAAGTGAAATTTAAAGAAAGTTTAAGGGTCAAAATGAAATTTAGGAAAAGTTTAGGGGTCAAAATGCAATTTTTATTTTTAAATTTTTTTTTGAAATTTTGAAAATTAACATAAATTCTAGTCGGACAAAAATTTAGTGCTTACAACTGCCCCTCTTTGCTCATCATTGTGAAACAAGGATAGTGCAAAGACTTAAAAGCACTAAATTTTGTTCAATTGTCCAATCTTTATTCTTTACTCGGCATGTGATCCTGAGCTCAACTCATTTCTCGCAATATGAATGACTCTTTAAAACTAGACATTAAAAATAGAAATTGAAAATAGCTCAGCACGTGAGCCAAGGCTCAACTCACTTCTCGCAATATAAGTTGATTTTTGAAAACAGAATTTACAAAAGGCTCAACTCACCTCTCGCAATATGAGTTGATTTTTTTGAAAATAGAAAAAGGCTCAACTCACCTCTCGCAATATGAGTTGATTTTTGAAAAACAGGAAATTAAAAGGCTCAACTCACCTCTCGCAATATGAGTTGATTTTTGAAAAACAGAAATTAAAAGGCTCAACTCACCTCTCGCAATATGAGTTGATTTTTGAAAATCAGAAATTAAAAGGCTCAACTCACCTCTCGCAATATGAGTTGATTTTGAAAAAACAGAAAAAGGCTCAACTCACCTCTCGCAATATGAGTTGGTTTTGAAAAATAGAAATTAAAGTCTCAACTCACCTCTCGCAATATGAGTTGATTTTTGAAAAACAGAAATTAAAAGGCTCAACTCACTCTCGCAATATGAGTTGATTTTTGAAAAACAGAATTAAAAGGCTCAACTTACCTCTCGCAATATGAGTTGATTTTTGAAAATCAGTGAAAATCAGAAATTAAAAGGCTCAACTCACCTCTCGCAATATGAGTTGATTTTTGAAAAATAGAAATTAAAAGTCTCAACTCACCTCTCGCAATATGAGTTGATTTTTGAAAAAACAGAAATTGGAAAATACCTCAACGTGTCTTGAGGCTCAACTCATTTCTCGCAATATGAGTTGAATTTTGAAAGCAGAAATTGAAAATACCTCAACGTGTCTTGAGGCTCAACTCATTTCTCGCAATATGAGTTGAATTTTGAAAACAGAAATTGAAATTACCTCAACGTGTCTTGAGGCTCAACTCATTTCTCGCAATATGAGTTGAATTTTGAAAAGCAAAAATTGAAAATACCTCAATGTGTCTTGAGGCTCAACTCATTTCTCGCAATATGAGTTGAATTTTGAAAACAGAAATTGAAATTACCTCAGCATGTCCTGAGGCTCAACTCATTTCTCGCATATGAGTTGAATTTTGAAAACAAAAATTGAAATTACCTCAACGTGTCTTGAGGCTCAACTCATTTCTCGCAATATGAGTTGAATTTTGAAAACAAAAATTGAAATTACCTCAACGTGTCTTGAGGCTCAACTCATTTCTCGCAATATGAGTTGAATTTTGAGAAGCAGAAATTGAAAATTACCTCAACGTGCCTTGAGGCTCAACTCACCTCTCGCAATATAAGTTAATTTTTGAAAAGCATAGATTGAAAAAAAACATAAATTGAAAATACCTCAGCATGTGACCCGAGGCTCAACTCACCTCTTGCAATATGAGTTGATTTTGAAAAACAAAAATTAAAAGGCTTAACTCACCTCTCGCAATATGAGTCAATTTAAAACATAAACTAAAAATACCTCGGCGTGCCCTGAGGCTCAACTCATTCTCGCAATATGAGTTGATTTTGAAAAAACAAAAATTAAAAGGCTTAACTCACCTCTCGCAATATGAGTCAATTTAAAACATAAACTAAAAATACCTCGGCGTGCCCCGAGGCTCAACTCACTTCTCGCAATATGAGTTGATTTTTTTTAAAAAATTTAAAAATACCTCAACGTGTCTTGAGGCTCAACTCATTCTCGCAATATGAGTGATTTTCCTTGGAAAGCATGAATATTAAACATCAAAATACCAAAACCAGTTCTTTGGTAGAACTCGGGTATCTTTTCCTTTGATTCAGTGCGACTCTCATTCAAGATTTCTTGCTTTACTGGATTACCTGTATATGCAATGCATGATGTCATCATGATATGCACATGTTTGTCTTAAATGTCTTTATGCCTACATGATTATTCAGTGCTCCTTAAGCATATTGGTCGTATGTCATTTTCGCCATGATTGTTGAGGATCTGCGTTCATTGCTTTGATTCTCGACCTTCTCTCAGGCCTCATACCTGTCTTCAGCTTTACGAGTAATCGACGTTTCTCAGATATCACCCTTTTTGCCCTTGGTTAAACTTTGTTCTTGCTTTGAAGATCTTGCACTTATCAAATTCTTATCCGGGTAATGCTTGACATTTCTTTTGTTTAGAGTATGTCATTTCACTATTTATCATTAAATAAACACATAATGAGATGCATGAAAATGGTCAGGTAGGGACACAAAGGATATCTCATATTCCTTTATTTCAAGTGTGGCAAACAAAGAAAGTTAGCCAATGAGAGTAAAAATGTCAAAAAGAAAGAAAAGGTCGTATTCAACGGATGTAAATGCTCTAGATATTCAACACATGAACTCTTCCACGTTCCTCAATCAATAATCTTTCGAGCATGGCTTCTTGCGTAGAAAATTTTGAGCTTTCAGAAATGCTTCAAATACTGTAGTCTCACTACTTGACCTATCGTTCGACCGCCAGGTTTGTTTCATTAGGACGCCCTCTCGGGTTTTCATCCTAATCTTTTTGTACTAATCAAGACGCCCTTTTCGGGTTTTCGCCCTTTTTTTAGATGCCCTTTTTGGGTTTTCATCTTAAGCATAATATTTCTTCACCGCATCCGAATTCACCGGATTCGGTAACTCCTTCCCATCCATCTCGGTAAGGATTAAAGCTCCTCCTAAGAATGCCTTTTTTACAACGTATGGTCCTTCCCAATTTGGTGCCCATTTTTCTCGCAGGTCTTTTTGTATTGGGAGAATCTTTCTCAGAACGAGTTCTCCTTCATGGAACTCTCTTGGTCGTACCTTCTTGTCATGGGATGCGATCATTCTCTTTTGGTACATTTGCCCATGACAAATTGCCCTTAGACGTTTTTCTTCAATGAGGTTCAACTGATCATATCGAGCTCGAACCCATTCTGCTTCTTCTAACTTTGATTCCATCAATACTCGCAGAGAGGGGATCTCAACCTCGATAGGTAGCACAGCTTCCATTCCATAGACTAGAGAGAAAGGAGTTGCTCCCGTAGATGTTCGCACAGATGTGCGATATGCAAACAAAGCAAATGGAAATTTCTCGTGCCAATCTTTATATGTCTCAGTCATTTTCCCAATGATCCTCTTAATGTTCTTGTTAGCTGCTTCAACAGCCCCGTTCATCTTTGGGCGATAGGGCGAGGAATTATGATGCTTTATTTGGAACTGCTCGCACACTTCTTTCACAATCTTATTGTTCAGATTCGTGGCATTATCTGAGATGATTCTTTCAGGCAAACCATATCGGCAAATGATTTCCTTTTTCAAAAACTTGCACACTACAGTCTTCGTCACATTGGCAAACGAAGTGGCTTCAATCCATTTTGTGAAGTAATCGATAACCACAAAAATGAATCGATGTCCATTTGAAGTTTTTGGAGAAATTGGCCCTATGACATCCATGCCCCACATAGAAAAAGGCCACGGAGAAGTCATGACATGAAGGGGTGAAGGGGCTACATGAATTTTATCGCCGTAGATTTGACATTTGTGGCATTTTCTGGCAAAATTGATGCAGTCACTTTCCATTGTCAACCAATAATAACCGAGTCTCATGATCTTTCTGGCCATATTGAAACCATTGGCATGCGTTCCACAAATTCCCTCATGGACCTCTTCAAGTATTTTCTGGCTTCAACATCATCCACACATCTCAAAAGCATTTGATCCTTTCCTCTTTTATACAGGATATCCCCATCAAGAACAAATCCCGCTGCCATTCTTCTAATTGTTCTTTTATCGTTCTCATTCGCTTGTTCGGGATACCTTTGATTCTTGATATATTCTAAGATATCATGGAACCAAGGCCGTCCGTCTACTTCTTTCTCAATGCTACAACAGTGTGCAGGGACCTTGTATATGCTCATTTTGATGGGCATTATTTCTGCTTCTCTACTTGCTTTGAACATTGAAGCCAAAGTGGCTAGGGCATCAGCCAGTTGGTTCTCTTCTCGTGGGAAGTAATGAAAAGTTATTTCTTTGAATTCCTTGATCAATCCAGCCACTAAATCGCTATACTTAATCAATTTTGAGTCCCTCACTTCCCATTCTCCACGAATTTGGTAAATCACTAGGGCTGAGTCCCCGTACACCTCCAAGATCTCGATGTTTCGTTCGATAGCTGCACGAAGCCCCATGATACAGGCCTCATATTCTGCGATATTATTGGTACAGAAGAAGTTCAGTCTTGCAGTGAACGGATAATGATTCCCGTCTGGTGATACCAGGATTGCTCCAATTCCATGCCCTAAAGCATTTGACGCACCATCAAAGCACATCTTCCATGACTTCTCTTTGATGACTCGGATTCTATTTCTGTGATGCACATTAAGTCTTCGTCTGGGAAATCGAATATTAAAGGCTCATATTCCTCTGTCGTTCGAGTTGCTAAGAAGTCAGCTATTGCGCTCCCTTTTATTAACTTCTGACTTACATAGGCAATGTCATATTCCGAAAGGAGGAGCTGCCATCGTGCCATTCTTTCTGATAGTGCCGGCGATTCCATCATGTATTTTATTGGGTCCAACTTTGAAATTAGCCATGTCGTGTGATACAACATATATTGTCTGAGTCTCCGAGCTACCCAAACCAGAGCGCAACAATATTTCTCAACGGACGAATATTTTGCCTCATATTCAGTGAACTTTTTGCTGAGGTAGTAGATCGCCTTTTCTTTTTTTCCTGACTCGTCATGTTGTCCCAGTACGCAACCCATTGAACTTTCGAACACTGTCAGATACAAAATTAATGGTCTTCCTAGAGTTGGTAGTACTAGCACTGGAGGACTGGACAAATATTGTTTTATCTTATCAAAGGTCACTTGGTATTCCTCGTTCCATTCTCCCGGGTTATGTTTTCGAAGAAGCCGAAAGATTGGGTCGCATTGGTTGGTAAGTTGAGCGATAAATCGGGCGATGTAATTTAATCTCCCTAAAAATCCTCTAACTTCCTTTTGCGTGCGCGGAGGTGGTAATTCTTGGATGGCTTTTATTTTATCTGGATCAATTTCGATACCTCTTTCACTGACAATGAAGCCTAGCAACTTTCCCGAGGTAGCCCCGAATGTACATTTGGCTGGATTAAGCTTTAGCTGAAACTTTCTCAGCCTTTCGAACAACTTCTTGAGGTTCATTACATGCTCTTCTTCTCCTCGAGATTTAGCAATCATATCGTCGACGTAGACCTCTATTTCTTTATGCATCATGTCATGGAATAACATCACCATAGCCCTCTGATACGTTGCCCCAGCATTCTTTAACCCGAATGGCATCACCTTGTAGCAGAACGTTCCCCACATTGTTATGAAGGTAGTTTTCTCCATATCCTCAGAAGCCATCTTGATCTGATTATACCCCGAGAATCCATCCATGAAAGAAAACAATGAATGTTTTGCTGTGTTGTCCACCAACGTGTCAATATGTGGCAAGGGAAAATTATCTTTTGGGCTTGCTCGATTCAGGTCACGGTAATCCACGCACATTCGTACTTTTCCATCTTTCTTTGGTACCGGGACTATGTTAGCCACCCATTCTGGATATTTGGAGGCTTGTAGGAAGCCAGCGTCAAATTGCTTCTTGACTTCCTCTTTTATTTTCAACAGCATTTCGGGCCTCATCCGTCTTAATTTTTGCTGGATGGGCTTGCATTCTGGCTTTAATGGGAGCTTATGGACCACTAAATCTTCATCTAGCCCTGGCATGTCCTGGTATGACCACGCGAAAACATCTTTGTATTCGCGGAGTAAAGTGATCAAACTACGCCTGGTACTTTCTGAAATAGAAGTCCCAATCTTCACTTCTTGTTTCCTCTCTTCAGTGCCCAAATTTATTGTTTCTACAGATTCTTCATGAGGCAGAACCTGTTTATCCTCTTGTTCCACCATTCTTAACAATTCAGGAGACGAGACATAATCTTCAGCATTTTCTTCGGCTTCAAATTCTCCTAAGCAAACAGCCTTCTCAAAATCAATTTCAAGATTCGTAACGGGCTTATTCATGTCGTCAATATCTGAGCACCTGAAAGTTGAATGGAAAAGGAAGCTATCGGGGGACATCCAAGTATTGGAAACAACAAACAAAATGTTATGTCATGGCAATGAGGCAAATGTAAGGATAGGCTATGAAATGAGAAAATGATTATGAAATTAGTGATAATGCGAAACATCGTGACAAAATGCATCTTCATTGATATTCATTTAAATGATAAAGAGCGAATGCAAACTCTTACAAAAGAACTCTATTATATCTAAGGACACAATAGAAGGTTAATGTTTAGCATTACTCTGAAGGCTTATAAACTATAAGAAGCTCCTCAGCAATCCAATTGTTCAACATGAAACCAGGAGGGCAAGGGCGTATCCTCGAGACATCTTTACTTGCACCAGCTTCTTTGTCAATGACATTTATACTAACATTCTGAAAATCCTTTTCAATTAATCCCAGCATGTTTCGTGGATCCTCTTGTCCAGGGTACATCATTCCCGTAGATGTAAATGTTTTTGACAAAGGAGGGTACTCTATTGGTTCCCATTCTGGTTCTCGGCCCAAAGTTCTTACAATTCTTCTTTCTTGATCCTTCTTCCACTGTCTTCTTCTTTGGCGCATGTCAGGCTGGAACCCCAAACCGTATCGGGCCTTGTGGTGCACTGGCTTTAAAGCCCTCACTATTCCTTGCATATATCTCCCTAAACCTCTTCTCGCACGAGCTCCCCTTCCTACGGTCAACTTGACACCCATTCTGGTATTTCTCGACAGTTTTGGCATTGGAATTCTATTTCCCTCAGCGACGAAAGTGGCATTGATGAATTCAAGGGATCGAAAGGAACATTCCACTGCATCCTTGCTTACTTCCAGGTATGGCGCATCAGCAGAGATAGATGCGATGATGTCTTCTTCGCCCTCGACTGTGACCAAACAACCATCCATGATGAATTTCACTTTTTGATGGAGGGATGATGGGACTGCTCCAGCAGAATGAATCCAAGGTCTTCCCAAAAGGCAGTTATAAGAGGGTGTAATGTCCATGACTTGGAATTCGACCTCATATATGTAGGGGCCCACTTCCAAAGGGATTTCGATCTTTCCCATGACTTCACGCCTCGTCCCGTCGAAGGTCCTTACCGTGGAATGACAGGGCTTTAAGTAGGACAAATCTATCGGTATTCTGGAAAGTGTAGCCAATGGCATAACATTTAATGCTGACCCATTATCGATGAGTACGTTCGGTATTATGTAGCCCTTGCAGCGGGTCGTGATATGCAGCGCTTTCACCGAACCTCTACCATTTAGCGGTATCTCATCATCACTAAAAGAGATGAAGTTGTCCGCATTCAGATTGTTTACCCACCTATCAAGCTTTTCGACAGATATGTTGTTGGCCACGTAAGCTTGATTTAACACCTTCAATAAAGCGTTCCGGTGTGGCTCTGAATTTAACAGTAGAGATAGAACTGAGATTCGTGCTGGCTGCTTGCTCAGTTGTTCCACCACACTATATTCGCTGTGCTTAATAAATTTCAAGAATTCTTGAGCTTCTTCCTCATTCACAGGCTTTTTAGTTTCTTGCACGGGTGGAATTTCTTGCTCGACTTCGACCTCGTGCATCACTGCTTTCCCTTTTTGCTTCGAGTCGCTACTTTTCTTTACCGGTTCAACTTCTTTAGAATAGCATCGTCCACTTCGAGTAAAATGACCAACCTCCCCAACATCTTCAATTATGGCTTTGGACTTTTCAACTTCTGGTGTAACGATATTAACATCATATCTCCACGGTACTGTTTTGTTGTCCTTATACGGGAAAGGAGATGGTACTTCAATTACCATCTGTGGTTTCAATGGCTCTCTCATCGCGTCGTAATAAATTACCAACGGTCGATCAGCACTATAAGGGGGCCCTGATGATTGGCTATCAGAGACGCATACTTCTCTTTCGTTGGCATCTTCACTCTTGTTAAGGACCTTGATCTCCTTATTATTCATCCGGTCTTGAAGTAACCTTTTAAAGTCCTCGCACGACTGAATGTCGTGCCCAACAATCCCATGAAAATTGCAAAAACTTTGACCTTCTTCTCCAAAAACTCTATCAGAGTGACAGAGCAATCCTTTCTTAACTAATACCTCCCAGATTTTCTGTAGAGGCATCCTTATTTCTGCCACACATCTTCTGACCTTCCATTCATCCTCTTTCCCCACTGTGCTCACATTCCCTTCGGTATGGTTAGGGAACGGGTTCCTCGTGGCGTTACTAGCACTATCGAATCGTAGGATACCCGCGTCAATGAGTCCTTGAACTCTCCTTTTGAAAGCGAGACAGTTCTCAATAGAGTGCCCTTGGTTCCCTGCGTGGTATGCACAACTAGCGTTTGGATCGTACCACTTTGGGTATGGAGGTTTAAGGGGTGCCATGTAATGGGGAGAAATTAGCTGTTTTTCTAAAAGTTTTGGGTACAATTCCCCATACGACACAGGGATGGGGGTAAATTGCGATCTCTCGGGATTAGGCCTTGATTGTCTTGGTTCATTTCTGGGTTGGCTTTGGGCGGGTACCGTGCTTTGTGGGAAAGTGGTGACGGGTCTTTGGTTGGTCGTGGCGTATACGGGGCAGGACGGATGTGGTGCTTGGTAATAAGGGGTTTGAGGGGGATAATGGAAATTCGAGGGTGGATAATCTCGAGGTCGGGGTTGATTAGGATACGAATTGGGAATGTAACGACTCCCAGTTCCCACCATGAGGGCTTCTGGCTCTTTCTTCCTTAAGGGTGCTGCTTTTCTTGAGCCTTCTAATCCTTCCATTCTACCGCTCTTGACGGCATTCTCTATGAGTTCACCGGATATTACAATATCCGCGAAATCTTTCGTGGCATTTCCCACTAATTTGTCATAAAACGGTGCCTTTAAAGTATTGATAAAGAGAACGGTTATCTCCGTTTTTGTTAGTGGGGGTTCCACTTGAGTTGAGACATCTCTCCATCTCTGCGCATACTGTCTAAAGGTCTCTGATGGCTTTTTCTCCATCATTTGCAAGGTCATACGGTCTGGCACTATATCCGATACATGCTTGTACTGCTCGCAAAATGCTGACGCCAAGTCCTTCCAGGATCAAATCTTTTCTCTACTAAGTTGATTGTACCACCGAAGAGCTGACCCCGTTAGACTATCTTGAAAGCAATGTATGAGTAGTTTATCCTCGTTCACATAACCGGTCATCTTTCGACAGAACATAATGAGATGTGCTTTTGGGCACCTTGTCCCATCATACTTCTCAAAGTCAGGCACTTTGAACTTCGGAGGCAAAATTAGATCAGGTACCAAACTGAGTTCTTTGGCACCTAGTGCGGAGAAGACTTCAGTGCCTTCTATTGCTTTGAGTCTTTCCTCTAGACTCCTATATTTTGCGTCATGGTTATCCAATTTCAACTTGGCTACCTCTGCTGGGTCATCCAGATCTGGAACTAGTGGATTAGCATGACTAGCCTCTGGGTTCAACGCTAACATTCCTTGCCCCAAATTAGTGGGTGGAGCAGGTGGCATAGGTCGATGTTCCAAGCCAGTGGGTTCCTCTTGAGTATACCCTCTTTGTATTGTATATGCGGGCGGTGGAGTGAATCCCGGGGGATAGAATGGATCCTGATCATGGTGAATTCTTGACCGAGGTTCCATAACATCGGAGTTCTGCATGGGTCCCTTTCCTTTGACCAAAGTTGTCATCATCTCCATCATTTTAGCCATCTGATCTCTTTGCTCGAGCGATTCCTCTCGAGATCTCACCATTAGGTCTCTCGTCTCTTGTTGCGATTTGGCCAGTTGCTCTTGTAATTCCTTTTGAGCCCTTTCCATCCTTTCAATTCTCTCATTGAATTCATTCTCCATTACTCTAGCTTGTCGGCGCGTTTTATACGGATGACGTGGTTCCAGTCTTGAAGTCTGGCAACTGCGAATTGTACGCTTTAATCTCAGCGAACGAGTATGGGATATGCAATGAATGAATTGATGCATGAATGAATGCATGAATGTCAAATGAATGTAAGTTATGAATGAAATGCAAGAAATTGGTGTTGATTTCAAGATAGCCCCATATTTAGGCATTTCATTTATCAACATAGTCTATTACACAAAGTTCTCATTTTTCCAACAGTTACACAAATTTCCTAGCCACATTGCCTTGTTTCTTCACTTGCTCTAAAAACTCTGATATGCTCGATCTTTGGCTCGGAGGGAATTGGCAACTGAGAACTTCGGCTTCATCTGATAAGTGAACAACTTGCATAGCCGCTTTACGAATTTTATTGATCAAGAAGTCAAGTTGCATTTCTTTTTCTTTGAGAGTTCCTTCATACGCGTGAATGTCCCTATCGTACTGCTCACTCTTTTCTTCTAGAGCCTTCAAGAGGTTATCTAATTGTTGTTGACGAGATTGCAGCATATTTTCTAGATCTCGTGTTTTCCTTTTTAATTCTTGATGTTCAGACTGACTATTCGCCAATTTTGCAGTCACTATTTCATACTTGGCGTTCTTCCTTCTTAACTCTATCACAGCGCGCGCAGCCTTTTCCTCCTCTTTCTTTGTTTTTCCCTTCCAAAACTCCATTTCTCCCTTGATATTGCTAATTTTTTCCTTCCATTCTGCTGTCGACTTGCCCAACCCGCTATTCTTTATAGTGTTTCTTAATTTATTGTTTTCCAAATGAAGGTCCCTTAAGTCGTTTCTCACAATCTCGGCTTCTCTTTGTACTTTTTCAGTCCTGGACCTTTCAACCTGAACTTCAATCTTCAGTTGATAGTTTTCTTCTTGAAGGGCACTAAGGTCCCGAGACATCTTGGCCTTTTCTCGTTCGAATTCTTGTCTTGCCATTTCTAGCTCAGACGGCGTTTCCTCCGAGAAAGGATTCTGGATGGTGTAGTTTATTGATGAGATTTGCTTCGGCCATTCTTTATTGAGGTAAGCTTCTAGCGGGGAGAATGTTTTAAAAAACATATGGAACAGAGTGCGCTCTACCTTCCAGAAGTGACTCAAAATCCAAACATTGAGCAACTGCGCGCATCTGATAAATCGTCCCTCCCCTTTTCTTCGACAACTACTCAGGGACCTGAAGGTCTCGGCTAGGATGGTCGGGACAGGGTTGATTCTTTGTTTTAACCTTTCGAAGAAATCAACTACTGCAACTTCGAGATGTCCGAGAACTTTTGGGAAAATGACCAAGCCGTAAATGGCCAAAGCGAATAGATTTACCCTTTTCAGCATGTTGGGATGGTTCAGAGCCAAATCTCGTAGGGAGGACCATGGAATGCAAATGGTTTCATTCTTCTTCTTTATCTGTTTTTCGGCCCATGCATCAGTCATGTCTGTTAGTCTCACTAACTTTTTCTTGAAGGTCATCGGCTTAGGCTCCTTCACATATATTTTGCCGAATTGTACATTGTCGATGCGGAGTAAAGCAGCATACTCTTCTATGGTTGGAGTCATGTCTTCTTGATTGAAGGTGAAACACTGATAAGCTGGGTCCCAGAACTGAACCATGGCTTGAATCAACTGTTCGTCTACACGGATGGTGATCAGGTGAGCTATATCTCCATACCTCTCAGTGAAAATGTCTCTAGTGTCTGAATCCCACTGATTCCAAATTCGAACCAAATCCTCAAAGTTATTTTGGTGAACATTTACAGTTATATGTTCGGGCAAATTAGCGACACACCCTTCCACTAGACTATCCCCCTTTTCTCTCTGAATTTTTAGAGACCAGTCCCGAACCACGGCATTCTTCTCGGTTATTTGTGTAATTGACTCTTCCATCAGAAACCCGTTTTTTTGGCAACCAACTTTTAATCAACACCTTCCTAATATGATGCCTATGATGCATGATGAAAATAAAAGTAAAAACAAACAAACTTGGTTAGTAAACACAACAAATATAATTTGAAAAACAAATTAAACTACCCAATCCAATTATTTTGCATAAACAGTGTAAATGAAAGGCAAAAGGCATTTTCCCCGTGTACTTATTTTGATGACTATAAGCGGACAGAGGTTCGGCATGGCTCTAATTGGATAGCTCGTATGGTTTACTATATGCGGTTTTGGTTCTAGGTGGGTACTCGAATCGTCTGCACTGTCATCTACTAAGATTAGTACAGAGCCTCGGTCATGGCCCATCATAGGCTTACGAGATCAATTCGAAGGATTACATTTACTTATGCCTATGCGGAGGGACAAGTTAACTCACGAAAGCATAAGTCATATGTAACCCGAAAGTATTCACTAGCCTGTGCGGAGGAACGAGTTAACTCACGAAGGCGTAGCGTTTACTTTCTCTTAACAGGGACGGAGCCCGGGTATAGAGCTCATGTTATGCAACATAAATGCACGTGCACGGTGTGTGGGGAGAAACTTGTAAACCTTTACGTTTTATTTAGAAAAACTAAACCAAAACTAAAACCGCAAAAATTTAAAGCTGAAAAACAACCTGATAAAACAAGTTAGAATATATACAACACGATGCAAATGCATGATTTTTTTGAAAACAAAAAATTTAAGGATCACGACTAAATGTTAATTTGAACAAGAAATTTTGAAAATTTTGACAACACGCATTTAACATTAGACTCGACTCTCGAAAAAAGGTCCCCAGTGGAGTCGCCAGCTGTAGCGACCTAAAAATTTGGCAATAGGCGCTAGTTGAAATGATTATTGAAAAATTAAAAACAAAGTTTCAAATTTTATTTACAAAAGAGGAATCGCCACCGATCTTTTTTCTAGGTGTGATCGGACACCTAATAAATTCTCTTTTTAGAAGAAAAATTTATTTTTAAATTTTCCTAAAAAAGAGGTAATTTTAGGTCTGCGTGAAAATCCAGAGAAAATTAGGGTTCGGGAGTCGGTTACGCGCGAGGAAGGCATTAGCACCCTCGCGACGCCCAAAATTGGTATCTCGTTAAACGCGCGTTGTCTTAATTTTCAAAAATACAAGTTCAATTTAATATTTAATTGTGATCCGATTGAAACTTGAGAAAACTTTTTTTTTGTTTTTAAACACGAGAACTTTGAAACACAATAATAATTTTTGAAAACACGAAGATTTTTGAAACACGAAAATTTTTTGAAAACACGGAATTTTTTTGAAAACAAGGAAATTTTCGATACATGAGAATTTTTTGACACAAAAAATTTTGAAAACACGAAAATTTCGAAAACATGAATTTTTTTAAAACATGATTTTTTTTAAAAAAAACATGAGAATTTTTTGAAAACACGAAAACATGAAAATTTTGAAAACACGAAAATTTTTGAAACACGAGAATTTTTTTTTAAAACACGAAAACACGAAATTTTTTTTAAAACACGGGAATTTTTGAAAACACGAAATTTTTTTATTCACGAGAATTTTTGAAACACGGATTTTTTTTAAAGAAAGAAACACGAACATATTTTTGGAAACACGGGAAATTTTATTATTATTATTTTGAAACACGTGAAATTTTGAAGACATGAAAATTTTTGAAACACGATTTTTTTCTTTAAAAAATACCGTATTTAACACGAGTCGATGATATTCACCCCGATATGGCGATGAAACCATCGAATTAGTGTTAAATCAATTCAATTTAATCTTTAATCGGGATCCTAATAAAACACGAGAATTTTTATTAAAATACGAGGAATTTTGAATATTTTCAATTTTTAGAAGGGCGTCCCGTATTTAACATAAGCCATCGATATTCACCCAACATAGCAATGAATTCGATGACTTAAAATTAAATCGGTTTGTTGCCTTATGCATTAAATATTTTTTATTTTTAAAATACAAGTAAAATAAATGTAACAATATTTCTAAAAACTATCTAAAAAATGGTAATTTAATTGAAATAATATAATATTTAAATAAATGGACTAAATTTAAAAAATTGAGAAATTACCAAAAGCCCCCTTTTCCTTTTTTCTTTTTTTTTCTTATTTTTTTTTGCTGGGCGTTGGGCCTAGGCCTGCTAGACAGTCTGCTGGGCCGAATCTGCTGCTGGTCTGCTGGGTCAGCTGCTGTTGGGCTGGGCAGTGGCCTGCTGCGCTACTGGGCTGCACAAAGTGGGCTGCTTCTTTCTTCTTTTTTTTTCTGCTTCTTTTTTGCTACTTTTTTTTGCTTTGTTTTTTTTGGGCTGGCCTGCTACTGCTGGGCCTGTTGGGTCGGTTCGCGGGTTGAATCCGGGTCGGGTCGACCCGATATATTATTTTTTATTTTTTTTTTCTTTTTTTCTTTCCCCTTTTTTCTTTTTTTTTTCTTTCTTCTCTTCTTCTTCCTTCCCTCTTTCGGCTCTAGCCTCTTTCACCGCCGCTGCCACTTGCGTCGATCTCCTCCGCCCTCGGTGGCTGTGGTTGGGCTCTCCTCTTCCCCTCCCCTCTTCCTTCTCTCTTCTCTTTTCCTTCCTTTTTCTTTTTTTCGAAACTTTCTTCTCTTTTTTTTTGATTCGTGGGGGTTTGATTTTGGGGTTTTAACCCATTTTATAGTTGATATTTGCTTCCTTTTTGCAGGTGGTGGGTGAAGAAGGAGCAGTCACCCATGTTTGTGGCCTGAAAATCTGGGAAGTGGGTGCCCCAAATCACGTAACCTGTCTGAAGGACCAAATCACAAATGCAGCAAAACTTCTGGGGCTAAATGTAATTTTTAGAAAATTTAGGGTTAAAATGAAATTTAATGAAAGTTTAGGGGTCTAAGTGAAATTTAAAGAAAGTTTAAGGGTCAAAATGAAATTTAGGAAAAGTTTAGGGGTCAAAATGCAATTTTTATTTTTAAATTTTTTTTTTGAAATTTTGAAAATTAACACAAATTCTAGTCGGACAAAAATTTAGTGCTTACACTTTGTTTTGTTGGAAATAGACTTGTTACCCATTTAAACTAATAATATCAAATTAATAGCTAAATGAAATTCTCATTCAATGCATCGACTCAAAGAGGCTGCCATACAATTATTCAAAAGTTTGGTTCTTGTCTCATTTTCGAGTAGATATTAATCAATTGATTAAATTTATCATTCCACTGTTAAATGATAAAGAAGATTAATGATAAGGTGAAGCACAATTTATTTTTTGAGGGCCTGGAATTAAATTGTATATTTTTATGATAATAAAATGTAATTTTACCATTTTAATAGCACATATCTTTATAATTTTAAAAGATTAAATCAAATTTTTATCATTTTGGGACCAAAGTTAAAATTTACCATTACTAATTTAAAATTTTATAAATTATAAATGAGCTAAAAGGGAAAATTTTCATTTGAGGAGTCCCGTGCCAGCCCTTGATTAATGGTGCATTTCGATGTTAATCACTCTAAAATTAAGACAAATAGCTCGTCAATCACTCTAAATAGGGGCATTCGTATTTTAGTCACCCTAAATTTTTTTCGTTCAAATGCACCATTAACTTTCCGTTACCATTTAATGACGGAGTGATTAATTTGATCAATTTGTTTTTTGAGTGACCAAATTAACAAAAAAAATTGGGGTGACCAAAATAAGTTTGTTTGTTTATGAATTGATTGTTTTGTTTATTATTATAAGATACATATATATATTAAAGGCATAATGATGAATTAGCTCTCAATATTTATATGATTTGTCAATTTGACCCATATTTTTTTTGAGTTAAATTGGACCATTAATCTTTTAAAAAGTAATCAAATCATTTTTTAATAAAAAAAGTTGATTAAAATATCAATTTTTCAATGCTGTTGGCGGGGTACCTCAGTGGTACTCCAGGTATGCTTCATGCTGAAATGATATCATTTATCTTACATGTCACGTCAATAGTAATTTAATAATTATAAAATATTTAAAAAATAAAATTACTTAAAATTCAAAAAAATAATATAAAAATATAAGAAATTAGCATGAAGTAGATGTGGCTTGCCATGTAAGCTGCTCTGTTTAAAAGTTTAACATTTTAACCAATATTTCGATTAAAAAAATAGTAATTTGACTCCTTTTGAAAGTTTGATGATCAAATTCGACTCTTTTTAAAATATTGAGGTCAAATTTAACTAAAAAAAAGGCTTAAATGAAAAAAAATTAGCCCTTAAACTATAGCGCTTTCAAAAAAAATTTTTAGTCAAAAGTATCACCTAAACTTTGATTTCGTGACCACTTTTGACACGAGGTATATTTAGATATTTTTATTTTATTCACTGTTTTTTCTTTCTTTCATCCACTCTTCTTCTCCCTCACAACCCTAGCCAACTTCTTCAATCTCTCTTCAAAGCAGAATATTTTATAATTTCATCACACAATTTTGCTCATATCGCTTCAGTTTTAAGGGAAACTCGTCACACAATTTCAAACATCTAGAAGATTTCCAATTTCATTAGCTCACTTACGATCTGATTCAACAATTTTTAGTCTAAAATATAAATAGTAAAGTTTTTTCCTGGAAAAATTCAAAGCTAGCTTTTCATCCCCACGAGTTTTGAACAATAAAAAAGAAAAAACCCATTTATGTGTTGATTTTATTTGGCCTTTATATGTTTACTTTTTTTATTTAATAAAAAAATATCGCATGTCACAATACACGGTTAAGATTTTTTTACAAAAGATTAACAGTTGAATAATCGAGTATGTTGACACCATTTTTTTGATAAAACGGGGTCGACTTAGATTTTAAAAACGAACATGGGAGTCGCCACCAATCCTTTTTGATAAGGTATGATCGGGTCACCTTGAAAAGTGGTTGTTTTTAATAAACAATTTAATTTTATTAAAACAACGATTTTGGTCCACGAAATTCAAAAAAAAGGGCTAGGGAGTCGGTTATTACGAGGAAGGATTAGCACCCTCGTAACACCCAAAATTGGTACCTAGTTGATTAATTAATGTCTTAGTGTTGAAGATTGAAAATTTTAAAGAGATTCGAAAATACGATCCTTGTATTAAAAACTTGTATAAATCAAATTACATGTTAAGACCCTCTCATTTCGGAGAGAGAAAATGTCATACCTAATGAGTTAGGGCATGTTATTTCACATTCTCAAAAATGAGCTTTTCCTTTAAAAACTCATGCAATAAAATTTAAAAGGATATTCAATTGTTTAAGTCAGATGAAGAAAATCGCAGCCCAATACGTTAGGGCACAATTTCTCAAAATTCTAAACATTGAATATTGCCTTTATTATTTTTTTAAAAAAATCCTCATTTCGAGAAAACAACGTGTCATATCCAATGCGTTAGGACACAACGTATTGAATTCCCGATAATGAGTTTTTTATGTTTTTTTTATTAAAGAGCATTCTCGATTATTTAGATTCAACGAAGAAAATTGGAACCCAATACATTAGGGCTCAATCCTCTCGAATCTAAACACGAAATTTTACTTATTTGAAAGTCGAAACTTATACGTCGAGATAAATTAATCTAACTTGAAATAGTAGAAATGAAACACGAGGTTAATATGCGTACCAAAACAAAAATGAATACGATGATGTAAAAATAATACGAGTAATAGCAACAAAAATAAGATAAATAAAAAGTAGAAATTAATAACATACGACATAGCAATGTATACAAGTAAATAAAATTAAAGCATTCTTTCAAATCAATAATGAAAATGAAATAAATAAATAAATGAATAAAATTATGAATAAAAAGTAAAAATATATATATGTGTGTGCATAAAATTATGAAAATATGAAAAATCTATGTATGTAAAAATATATGTAAGTATGTATGTGTACATATATATATGTATATAAAGTTATGAAATATATATAAAATATAAAGGTAGGTATATGTATATGTATTTATAAAAATAAAAAGCGTATATATATATATATATTATGTGCATGTATGCATTGTAAAATATATAAAAATATATGTATACATGAATTATAAACTATGGAAAATACATAAGAAAAATATAGACTTTAAAATATAAAGAGTATGTATAAGTATGTGTATATACATTTGTGAAAATGAAACAGGATACATGTAAGTATATATATGTAAAAATTTAAAACGTGCATATAAATACATACATGTATATAAGTTATAAAATATATAAAAAAATATAAACGTATATATGTATGTAAATATTAGATATGTATATATGTGTATATATATAGAGAGAGGCAATTATATAATAATAATAATAATATACTAAGAAACATATATTTAAAATTTACATAGTAAGTATAAACAAAAATATGATGATAATAATAATAATAATAATAATAATAATAATAATAATAAACATTAATATAATATAATAATGAGGAGTAAATAATTATATAAAAAAACAAGTATAATAATAATTATATCCATTAATAAAATAACAAAAATAACAACAAAAAGACCAATTTGAATTCTAGAACAAAGATAGCTAAATGAAATTCTGATTCAATGCATCAAGTTAAAGAGGCTGCCATACAATTATTCAAAAGTTTGGTTCTTGTCTCATTTTTCGAGTTGGTATTAATCAATTGGTTAAATTTATCATTCCATTATTAAATGATAAAGGAAGGTTAATGATAATGTGAAGTACAATTTATTTTTTGAGGGCCTAAAATTAAATTGTATATTTTTACGATAATAAAATGTACTTTTATTATTTTAATAGTCTATATTTTTATAATTTTAAAAGATTAAATCAAAATTTTTTCATTTTGGGGCCAAAGTTAAAATTTACCTTTACTAATTTAAAATTTTATAAATTATAAATGAGCTAAAAGAGAAATTTTTCATTTGAGGAGTCCCGTGCTAGCCCTTGATTAAGGGTGCATTTCAACGTTAATCACTTTAAAATTAAGACAAATAACTCGTCAAACACTCTAAATAGGGGTGTTCGTATTTTAGTCACCCTAAATTTTTTTCGTTCAAATGCACCGTTAACCTTCCGTTACCATTTAATGACGGAGTGATTAATTTGATCAATTTCTTTTTTGAGTGACCAAATTAAAAAAAAAAATTTGGGGTGACCAAAATAAGTTTGTTTGTTTATGAATTGATTGTTTTGTTTATTATTATATGATACATATATATTAAAGGCATAATGATGAATTAGCTCTCAATATTTATATGATTTGTCAATTTGACTCTCTTTTTTTTGACTTAAATTGAACCATTAACCTTTTAAAAAGTAATCAAATCATTTTTTTAACAAAAAAGTTGATTAAAATATCAATTTTTTAATGATGTTGGCGGGGTACCTCAATGGTACTCCTGGTATGCTTCATGCTGAAATGATATCATTTGTCTTATATGTAACGTTAATAATAATTTAATAATTATAAAATATTTAAAAAATAAAATTACTTAAAATTCAAAAAAAATAATATAAAAATATAAGAAATTAGCATGAAGTAGATGTGGCTTGCCATGTAAGCTGCTGTGTTTAAAAGTTTAACATTTTAACCAATATTTTGGTTAAAAAAATAGTAATTTGACTTTTTTTAAAAGGTTGATAGTCAAATTCAAATTTAGCTAAAAAAACTTAAATGAAAAAATTAGCCCTTAAACTATAGTGCTTTTCCCACTTGGCACCCAAAAAATTTTTTTAGTCAAAAGTATCACCTAAACTTTGATACCGTGACCACTTTTGACACGAGGTATATTTAGATATTTTTATTTTATTCACTGTTTTTTTCTTTCTTTCATCCACTCTTCCTCTCCCTCAAAACCCTAGCCAACTTCTTCAATCTCTCTTCAAAGCAGAATATTTTATAATTTCATCACACAATTTTTCTCATATCGCTTCAGTTTTAAGGGAAACTCGTCTCCAATTTCATTACCTCACTTACGATCTGATTCAACCATTTTTAGTCTAAAATATAAATAGTAAAGTTTTTTCCTGGAAAAACTCAAAGCTAGCTTTTCATCCCCACGAGTTTTGAAAAAGAAAAAAGAAAAAACCCATTTATGTGTTGATTTTATTTTCCCTTTATATGTTTAATTTTTTTATTTAATAAAGAAATATCGCATATCACAAGACACGGTTAAGATTTTTTTTACAAAAGATTAACAGTTGAATAATCGAGTACTTTCAATTGATCAAATTTGAATATTTAACCACTTCATCTGCTTCTTCCTTGAGATTTTTGGAGTTTTGATTTTGTTTTGAATATTCAACCACATGTGCAATGCTTTGATGATCAAATTAAAACTTTGGGAAGTTGATAGAGAGGTTAATTTACAAGCTATAAATAGACCTAAATTCCTATGTAAAGAGAGCCAAGTTAATTTACAGAATAATTTAGCTCAAGGAAACATTTCCTTAAAGAGTACTGTATAAAAAAAAGGTTACCAACATGAGTGTTGATGCTAAGATTGAGTTCCCAGTCATTGAATTCCGTTCATCGGATTTGGAGCGAGGAACTAATGGGTGGCACCGATTGTGCAACAAAGTTCGAGAGGCTTGTGAGACTTTCGGTTGTTTTGAGGTGGTGTATGACACGATATCGACGGAAGTTCGAGAGGAGATGTTTAGGTTGATGAAAGAACTGGTTGAGGTTCCAGTGGAGAGAAAACAAAAGAACGTTCTTCCCCCGCCTAGCCATGGCTGGGTTGGACCAAGCAGTGAAGTTTCTCCGTTGTATGAAGGCTTTGGACTTGGAGATGCCTCCAATTATGATTCTGTTAACAACTTTGCTCAACTTATGTGGCCTGACGGTCACCCACGATTTTGGTAACAACAATTCTTTGATTTTTCTAATTTCACAGGCTGTATTGGTTTTGATAATTTCTAGTTTGAGTTAAAGGGATTCGAGTTAATGACTTTTTATAGTTAAATTGAGTTAAGTTTAAATTCGGGTTAATTAAATTAATTTGTTTATATATAGAATTGACGAATCTATTTTAATGTATTAAAATAGATGTCCAGGTTACACTAAGGGATTATAAGTCATGATATTACATGAATATTCAGGTTGAATTTTGAGTCGTTGGCTAAATCACACTGTATTAACTAAAGACTCGTAATTAAGTTTGGCTTTGACTTTGACTCTGATTTTGGCTCTAATCTCATATTCTGTATTTGAATAACCCTTACCACCTACAACTTAAAAAGAAATTTAATGGGTTTGTTTCCTTTCCTTTCATTAATTTATTGGACATTTTTTTAGGAATGATTTTTTTTAGTGAAAGAAATTGTAGTAAGAAAATAGGAGAGGGGATTCTAATTTTTATATAGGTTACCTCTTAAGAGTGGCTACGTGTATTAGCTCCAGAGTCAAGTTTTTATCTTTTTCACATAACATATTTGGATTTGAACTCATAATTAAGTGTGAAGCTAGAACAATCTTTTAGGGGGTGAATGAAATTTTAATTTTTTATAGTCTATATCTTTATAAATTTTAAAAGATTAAATTAAATTTTTATAATTTTAGGGGGCCAAAGTATAATTTTACCTTTACTAATTTAAAATTTTAAAATTTTTAAAGGGCCTGAATAATAATTTTTCATTACCAACCCCCTAGATTCGCCCCAGCTCATAATGTACTTAGAATCATAGATTTGGAATCTTACAAAATTTAGAATCTAACAAATCATTTCTGTTGTTTGATCTTTTGTCCCAGTGACATTGCACATACCATGGGAACACAATTGGAGGTGCTAAACAAGTTAATTTGGTTAATGCTAATTGATAGTTATGGATTAGGAGATGATTCACTGAAGATGAACTACACAACAATTATGCGGATGATGAAATACATGCCCCCTCCACCAGGGGAGAATGAGATAGGATTCTTTCCTCATACTGATAAACCTGTCAGCACATTAATTTGTGAGAATCAAATTCCAGGGTTGGAAATTGAGGTCAACAATGGCCAATGGATCAAGCTAACTAATTTATCTCCTTCTTCTTTTGTCTTCGTGGTTGGAGATCCTCTCATGGTATGTTTATATTCTTTATATTCAATTTTTAATTTACTTAAAACTTCATTTATATGATAAAATTTAAAATACAACTGCTAAATTATTAAAATATCAATTATATAAAAATTTATGAAACTTAACTAGTTTTTAATTTTTTTTTTGTGTTGTCTGGGATTTTGAGAAAGAAAAGTAAATATAGATTCTTTTAATAATCTGACCCTTGGTAACGATACCTTGGGTCAAATTTGCTCAAAAACATTTGAAAATTTTGTTAAAAACCCCTACAAAGAATTTGAATCATTTCAACATTTAAAATCAATTCAATTCAATCCAAAACATTCCAATTTCCACCACAATTACTACAGAATCATATCACAAATACATAGATTTTTAAACTCTTAATAATAAACTCAATTCAATAGTATTAACGTATTTCATTTATGCACCAAACTAACTCAACTTCTCAAAGTCTGCATATTAGTCACTTTAGCAAAAATTTACACCAAGTACCTATGTACATGCCATACTGACTCCAAAATTTATATATACCCTCTTGTCACTTGGGGGTGGTGATGAGATGGGATGCCTTCGACCTCGATAATAGCCCAATAGGATCAACTGTACCTACTTGTTGGAAAACTAACGCGTTAAGTTTGTAAAGACTTAGTAAATATTTCAATATGTGAAAATCTACAACCAATAAAAATAAATAATATTTATTCTATAAATACATACTTCATATAAATTTAATCCCTAATATTCAATACATTTACCAAGGTTGTACTTATCGTTACTTACCGTAATCCTTTATTGATTTTAAGCAAATTTATGATAGTATAGCCCAATGTAAGCTAGCTGAACACTTAGGATATACAGAAGAGACAAATTAATGCATTTTATGTAACAATAAGCGCACTAGATTTCCTTTATGGCATGCTATCTATATCCTAATAATTCTGGACTCATCTACATGAGATTTATTTATCATCAGACCATTACATTTATTCATTTAACATAAACTGGTACAACTTTATTCTTTTCACAATTTAGTCCTAATTGCAAGAATTATGATTTGTAAATCTTATTCACACTTATCACACACAACACCACAACTTTCACATTCTTTCATCTAAAACCATTTTTTTTCTAGAAATATCATATCATATTTTAATTTCATTACAAATTAGTCATTTTTCCATTTTCACCACAACTACCAAAATTGCACAACATAAATTAAGATTATAATATTTACATTACTTTCCTCTAATAATTACTTCACATAAACATTATGATTTTAGTAATTAAACTACTTAATTTACATAATTTCCTAATTAACATAGCTTAAACAAGGTTAAATACTTGAAGTACATACAACCAAAAATTTGGATGATAGATTCTTCTTCCTTCTTACTCTTTAGCCAACTCTTTCCCTTTTCCTTCAACTTGATCTTCAATCTTCTTCTCTTCCTTTAAAGTTTTGATAGAGAGAAATTTTGGGGTGACGGTTTGCTTGTGGAGAAAGATGATAATCTTTTCATTTTTTTCTCTTCCTTTCTACACAATTCTACTGAAAAATCTAATGATTTTTATTTAAAAATGGTCAAATTACTATCTAGTCCCCTAGCTATTCATCTTTACACTAAGACTCCTTATAATTATGCCTATAAATATCTAGTTGACCAATTACCATTTTACCCTCAATCATATTTACAATTCCATGTATGAGTCATATTTTTACTTGGTAAGATTTCCTATTAGTCTTTCCTTTTTCCACATTTTCCATATATTCTCATAACTTTCTAATTTCATACTTTCACCACAACAATTTATTTACTCTTTCAATTTAGTCAATGCTTTTATTTTAAGTTTTCTTATTTAAGGAGTATTTTCTAATTTCCTATCGGGTCTAAAAACTTTCTAATTTCATACTCAAAGTCTCTATTTGTTCTATTTCAAAAATTCTCCACTAATTCCAAACCCGATCCATCACTGTACCTAATTTCGAGTCAAAACATGGTCGTTACAATAATAATGTAAATGAATATTATTCGTGTTGCGGAAGCAATGATAATATTAATAACAATATTATCAGAAATATTTAGATAATTATTATGCCAACAATTATACTAAGAAAATTCCCAGTTAAATTGGAGGGGTCACAATGGTCCCGCTTAAAACCCAACAACTAGACAGAACTCACTTAGATATTTATAGCAATAATAACTAAATAAATATAACCAACATAAAGCTATTAAATAAAAGCAAACAAATAAGAAATAAAATACCAGAGTTTTAACGAGGTTCGGCCAATTTAGCTTACGTCCTCGGACACTACCAAATTAATATTTCTTCTAGAAATATTACAAAGGAGAAGATTTTGGGATGATACAACCAAAGGGGGAGGGGTTCTATATATAACAAACCAAACCCCCTCCATTTCTATCTTTTCCTAATGTGGGATATTGCCAATATTCAACAAATCTCCACCTTGGCGATATTCCACATCTTCGAACATCTTCTCATAACACAAACTTCAATAGTGTCTTCAAATTTGCAACCAATCGCCTTCTTCCCTTTTGGTAGTTGTGCCAGCTTCCACGTCTTGTTTTTCTCTAGAGATTGCATTTCCTCTTCCATTGCACCTAACCATCTATTATTCTCTAAACTCTGAATGGCTTCGGTGTAAGTGGATGGAATATTATCAACAATTGGAAGTGCATAAGCTACCATGTCAGTGAAACGAGTAGGTTTCTGAATTTCTCGTCTCTGCCTTCTGACTGCAATTGGCTCTGATTGCTGTTGAGGTTCTTGGGTAGAAACCTCTTCCTCATCTGACTCTGCATCTGCCAATAAAGAATCACTAGTGGTACCTTTTGCTGGAATTACCACACTCTGCTCAAACTCCACCTGCTGCGGAGTACACTCCACCTGCTGCGAAGTACTACTCACTCCTTCTGGATTTACCTTATTCAACATGGCAGATTCATGAAAGGTAACATCCCTATGATTATCGTCTTCTTTGCCTCTAGACACCACAAACGATATCCCTTAACACCAGCATTGAAGCCCACGAATAGAGCCTTCTTTGCTCTTGGATCTAACTTTGATTCTTTCACATGATAATATGCAATAGAACCAAAAATGCGCAAGGTGTCATAATCAGTAGCAGGTTTTCCATACCATTTCTCCAAAGGAGTCTTGCCATTTATAGCAGATGATGGCAAATGATTGATGAGATGTTGAGCGTACGTCACAGCCTCAGCCCAAAACTTTCTATCTAATCTAGCATTAGATAACATACATCGAACTTTCTCCACAAGCGTTCGATTCATACACTCTGCCACCCTATTCTGTTGCGGTGTTCCACCTACAGTGAAGTGCCTTACTATGCCACAATCTTGGCATATCTTCAGGAATGGATCGCTTTTATATTCTCCACCGTTGTCTGATCGGAGAACCTTAATCTTCCTTCCTGTCTGATTTTCAACTTTAGTTTTCCACTTAAGGAAAACTTCAAGCACCTCATCTTTGTTCTTCATAGGAAACACCCAAACTCGTCTGGAAAAATCATCAATAAAGGTGACAAAATAACGTCTTCCTCCAAGTGATGGAGTCTTGGACGGTCCCCATACATCAGAATGCACATAATTCAGAATACCTTTAGTATTGTGAATCCCAGTGCCAAATTTCACCCTTCGTTGTTTTCCCAGAACACAATGCTCGCAAAATTCAAGTTTGCAAGTCTTTGTACCTTTCAATAATCCTTGCTTGGCTAGAGTTTGCAAGGATTTTTCACCAGCATGGCCCAAACGCATATGCCACAGCTGTGTTGCCTCAGCGTCCTTCTTGGTACTCGAAATTGCTGCTGCTGTTGTCCCGACCACTGTACTACCTTGGTAGTAATATAGATTGTTCTTTCTTATGCCTTTCAACATCACCAATGCTCCTGAAGTTGCTTTAAGAACTCCATCTCGTATTGTCACAACTAAGCCTTTAGATTCTAACGACCTCAAAGAGATGAGATTCTTCTTCAACTTTGGGACATATTGTACATCCCGCAAAATTCTAGTAGATCCATCATGACTCCTCAGTTTAATTGAACCTATCCCGGCTATTTTACATGTGTTATCATTACCCATGTAAACAACCCCTCCATCTAGTTTTTGAAATTCAAAGAACCATTCCCAAATGGGACACATATGATAGGAACAACCAGAATCCATGATCCACTCATCTGCATGTAATGTTGAAGATGTCATACTAAGAGAAAAGTCTGACTCTGCTTCACTATTGCATTCTGCAACATTTGCATCTTGCGGAGTCTTCCCTTTTTTCTTCAATTTTGGACAATCTTTCTTCCAATGTCCTTTTTCTTTGCAAAAGGAACATTCATCTTTGGCAACAACTCGACCTTTGGACTTTCTTCTCTTCCCCTTAGACTGACTTTCCTGACGATCTCTTGTTATCAATGCTTCCACTGCTGCTTCACTTGAACCTTTCAACTTATCCTTTCGGCGTAGTTCATAGCTATACAATGCAGCAGTTACTTCATTGAAAGTTACTTCCGACTTTCCATGAAGTAAAGTAGTTTCAAGGTACTCAAACTCCTCTAGAAGCGATCCCAACAACATTAACGCCAAGTCTTCGTCTTCAAAAGTCACATCCAAATTCAACAAATCAGCCACCAGCTGATTAAAATTGGTAATGTGCTCGTTTATTGTGGTACCAGGAACATAACTGAAACGAAACAGTCTTTTCTTTATATGCAACTTATTTTGACTGTTCTTCTTCAGGAATTTCTCCTCCAATGCTTTCCACAATTTACTTGCAGAAGTCTCTTTACTGAATATATACTTCTGCTCTCTGGAAAGACATGATCGAATTGTACCACATGCCAATCGGTTGATGGTCTTCCATTCTTTATCATCAACCCCTTCTGGTTTTTCTTCCTCAATGGCAATATCTAGACCTTGTTGAAAGAGGGCATCTAAAAGCTCGCTTTGCCACATGCCGAAATGACCTGGTCCATCAAAAATTTCCACTGCAAATCTCGTATTTTCAGTTCCAACCCTCGACAAAATGTACGAAGTGGAAGTTGTTGATATGGATGGTTTTTCTTCTGTCATTTTTGCCATAGCTTCTATTTAATAGCCACCAAATGCGGAATACCCACAAGCTTTCGGAAATGTTTCTGATGTGTAAGATCAGACTAAGCTGCAAACACAGAGCATACTACAAAACCTTGGCTCGGATACCAATTGTTGCGGAAGCGACGATAATATTAATAACAATATTATCAGAAATATTTAGATAATTATTATGCCAACAATTATACTAAGAAAATTCCCAGTTAAATTGGAGGGGTCACAATGGTCCCGCTTAAAACCCAACAACTAGACAGAACTCACTTAGATATTTATAGCAATAATAACTAAATAAATATAACCAACATAAAGCTATTAAATAAAAGCAAACAAATAAGAAATAAAATACCAGAGTTTTAACGAGGTTCGGCCAATTTAGCTTACGTCCTCGGACACTACCAAATTAATATTTCCTCTAGAAATATTACAAAGGAGAAGATTTTGGGATGATACAACCAAAGGGGGAGGGGTTCTATATATAACAAACCAAACCCCCTCCATTTCTATCTTTTCCTAATGTGGGATATTGCCAATATTCAACAATTCGTTGAACTTATGACTCCAAAAAGATGCAACAAAATCAAACACCAAAATAAGGGGAACAAACTCCAAAAAAGAAAACTTAGGCAGTCAATGCTAGACCCCAACTCCCCATCAAACAAAGACACACCCCATTAATCTCACAGCTTCATGAAGAACTCATCTCCAATTCACGAAACAAGCCTTTAAAAACAAACTCCAACATAAGCCCGCATAAATCCATAAACATTTGCCACCAATCCATTAAAGAACAACCCAAGCAAGAAATCATAAGTAGAGTGATGTCAACAATTACCATAAAATATTTATGGATGTTTTTACACTAAATCACCGGTTCAAATTTTGAATAACCTGTTTATCATGCTCATAATATATATTAGACTATTGACATTGAATGTGAATGCTTATCATAAAATTAATACTTATCAATTTTGATTTTGAAAATTGAAGGCATGGAGTAATGGAAGATTGAAATCAGCGAAGCACAGAGTACTGATTAGAGGAGACAAAGATCGCTTTTCTATAGCAGCTTTTGTCTTACCAAATAAGGGTACCATAATCAAGACACCCAATGAGCTTATAGATGAGCAACATCCTCGGGTTTTCAAGGACTTTGATTTCATGGAATTCTACTCTTTTGCCTTTTCCGACCCAGCAAGGAGCAGAGATAGTGGCCAAGTGCTCTATGACTTTGCTGCTCTCTCACCACCAGTTCCCAGTTAAAATCTTGGCCATTTCGACAAGTCCAATCCCAGTTACAAATAATAAATTGAGTCCTATACTCAAGATCTGCATTCTCGTGTTGTATTACTATGTTGAGGTTAGTTATAATTGTGTGATTGTATGGTGCTAAGGTTACTAAATCTATCGTGTAATTTAGTTCACTTATGTGTTCTTTTATCTTTTAAATAAATAAATAATAAATAAAGAGTCCAAAAAACTGTTCCATTTACTATTGTATGAAAATCTTCTAGCTGACTTTCTTTATATCATTTTTTGTTTCCTTTTACGCCAAATGAATTCATCATTTATTTTTCATATTAAGGAAATGAGAAAAATTAAGATTACATATGTCAATTTATGGAGAATAAATAAAATCATAGATAAAAATTTAAGATTATATTCGTCAATTTATGGAGAATAAATAAGTTGTCCGGTTTGATACATTATAGAAAATAGATTTTTAATTTTTTTTTCAATTTTTTAATTGATGAAATTTTAATATTCAACCTCGTAATTTTATATTAAGTACCGTGTATATATATATATTAACCAAGTGCACCATCCTTGTTTTGCTTGGTTAATTATATATTTATCTTCATGTGGAAGACGATTGAAGACAGCCATCCAAGTAATAGGACAATGTTTTGGAATTGTAGAGAGTTGTTTTGATGAAGAGAGGAAGCGTTATAAGTAAGTGAATGAGATGTACCGGAAGAAGGCAGATAGGAAGATCGGAGCAAATTTGGTAACACTGAACTCAGTGACAGGTGGTGATTGGTACGGTGGAGAAAGGGAAAAGTGGCTGAAGATATAGCTAAGCAAAGTAAATAAATTGGGAGAATTTTAAAGAGAACTTTGAGAATCAGAATTCTAAAGTGTCAAAAGTCCTTACATCAATTGTGAAAAGCTCCTTCTTACAATGCCTCAAAAAATGAAAGTTACAAAGTCGGCAATTAATGAGAATAATGAAATAAATTTTAGTTACAATGACATTAATGGTTAAGATGTGATGATGAAGAGTTTTTGTTGGTGATGGTGATGGTGATGATGAAGAATTCGCTATATTTCTGAAAGAAGGGAAAAACATTCAATGTTAGAGGAAAACTTTTAACTGCCTCCATATTTGATCTACCAAGTTAATCTCTCTAGAATATCCCAATAGTAAAGATTGTTGACACCATTTTTTGGATGAAAAACGGGATCGACTTGGGTTTTGACGAAAACGAATAAAACGGGAGTCGCCACCAATCCTTTTTTATGAGGTGTGATTGGATCACCTTGAAAACTGGTTGTTTTAAATAAACGGTTTAATTTTATTAAAACAACAAGTTTGGTCCACGAAATTCAGAAAAAACGGGTTCGGGAGTCGGTTACGCACGAGGAAGGATTAGCACCCTCGATACGCCCAAAATTGGTACCTAGTTGATTACTTAATGTCTTAGTGTCGAAAAACTGAAAACTTTAAAGAAATTTAAAATACGATCCTTAAAAAAAACTCGAATGGCATGAATTAAAATTCAAGAGAATATCTGACAATTTGGTTAAACGAGAAAAATCGACACCCAGCACCTTAGGGCATGTTTTCTCAAATTTCCAAATACAAAACATTGTCTTATTTTAAAATTTTTTAAAAGGATATTAAGCCATTTGGTTGAACGAGAAAAATCGACACCCAGCACCTTAGGGCATGTTTTCTCGAATTTCCAAACGCAAAACATTGCCTTATTTTGAAATATATTTTTTAAGGATATTAATATGCATAACAAAATATTAATGAATGCAATAATGTGAGCATAAATAATACGAACAACAATAATAAAATATGATAAATAAAAAAGGATAAATCGACAACATACAAAATAATAAGTAATAAACAAACAAAAAGATAATAATAATGGACATGTAAATAAATAAATAAATAAAATGAGTAAAATTATAAAGATAGAAAAGATATATATATGTATATATAAAAATAATGGAAATATGAAAAATGTGTGTAAGTATATATTTTAAAGTTATTATACATAAAAATTATGCAAATATGTGTGTACATACATATGTACGTATATCACAATTATCAACTATAAGAAAGTATATATATATAGGTACGTACATATATATAATAAATTATAAAAAATATGCAGATGTATATATATTATAATATATATATGTATACATACGGTTACAAAAATAAGAATAAGACATGTATATATACTTCAGGTTTATAAAATATAAGAGTATGTAGGTATGTATATATATGCATATGAAGGTAAAATTAAAATGATAATAATAATAACTAGTTAATAAAATTGCAACGACTAAATGAAAGGGAAATAAAACTAATAATAATAATAATAATAATAATAATAATAATAATAATATGAAATTTGTTAGAAAAATAAACAAAATAGCAAAAGGATTAGATTAAACATTAAAACAAGATTCAGGGGTTCAAAATGCAAATAAACGAAAAGGGCGGAACTGCTCTGAACATTCATAAAACATGGAGGGACCAGGGGCGCAAATAGCCCACTTCATGAAAACGCGCGGATCCCCCCTGGAGCGGGTCGGGTCGCGCGCGGGTCATGGAGGACTAAAACGGCGTCGTTTTGTTAACACATTAAAACTAATTATTTTTTACAAAAAATTCATTTTTCAGTTGAAGAGAAACAAAAAAATTTCAAAACAATTTTTCTCCTCTGCTTTTTTTAAAAAAAACGACGACCCCTCCCCTCCCTTCTATCAAAACTCCAGCCATTAAAGCCTTTTCGGCCTCCGGCGCACCGCCATCGTGGCCCTAGGCCGACGGCAAGGGAAATGGGCTACTCGGCCCTCCCATCGTAGCGCACCAAAGCTCGGCCAACAACCCGAAGGACCGAGGGCCTTAGATCCCTCCCTAGAAACCGATTCCGACGACGGTAAGAGGTCCTCCGACGACGGAGCCACAGGCGAGTAGGTGCGGCCTCTTTCCTTTTTCTTTTTTTATTTAATATACAAAATAAAGAAAATAATAAAAAAAATAAAAAGAAATGAAAATCTGATAGAAAAAAATAACCTTGAATCTATTTTTTCTTTTATTTCTTTCTGTTAATGTGTTTTTTTGTTTTTTACAAAAATCGGAAGGAGACCATACAAAGATGATATTCGGCCTCTTTATAGCCAATTTTGCTTCTATTTTTCTCTGCTATTGCTGCTTGCGTGTTTTCTTCTTTGTTACAGGTAATTGACGTTGATGGAGCAAGTGGGTGAGGGGACGTGCGGTGCGGCAGTGGCAAAGCTAGGGACGTGCGGCGCTAGGCTAGGGTTAGGGGATTAGGTTTCTTTTTAGGATTTGGGCTGATTGGGTTTGATTTAGGTGGGTTGGGATTTGGGTATTTATTGGGCCATCTGATTTGGGTTTGTAATTGGGTTATTTTGGGTTTGTTTGCCTGGGCCGGGCGAAATTGGGCTGCTACAACTGCCCCTCTTTGCTCGTTGTCGTGTAACGAGAATAGAGCAAAGACCAAGAAAGGCCAATTTTGCCCGGTCTCGCCTGTTTTGGACTTGTCGTGGTGCTTTTCTTCAAGTAGCTTCACTCCAGTCCACTGTGTCTTGTTGCTTCAATCCATTCCACTGCACTTCAGGGAGATTTGACTTGTAGCTTCAATCTTCTTTGCAGTAACTTTAGGGGGACGAGATTCGTGGTTTAAATTTACTTCCCTACTATCTTGGGATGATAAGATTCATCGTCTTTGATCTGCTCCACTATTACGTAGGGGGACAAGATCTGCAATCTTCAATCTATTCCACTGCTATCCAGGGAGATAGAATTACTGGCTTCAATGTGATGTGATCTACTCTACTGTAACTTCAGAGAGATAAGATCTTTTATTTTAATCCACTCCACTGTAACTTCAGAGAGATAGGATTACTAGCTTAAATCTACTCCGCTGTAATCTCAAAGAGAAGATCTCTGGCTTCAATCTGATGTAATCTACTCTACTGTAACTTCAGAGAGATAAGATCCTTTATTTTAATCCGCTCCACTGTAATCTCAGGGAGATAGGATTACTATCTTCAATCTGCTCCGCTGATATCTCAGGGAGATAAGATCTGAAATTCTTCGTCTGCTCCACTATAATATCAGGAAGATAAGACCTGGTGTGATCTGCTCTACTGTAACTTCAGAGAGATAAGATCCTTTATTTTAATCCGCTCCACTGTAACTTCAGGGAGATAGGATTATGTCTTCGATCTGCTCCGCTGTAACCTCAGGGAGATAAGATCTGAAAGTCTTCGGTCTACTCTACTGTAACTCAGGGAGATAAGACCTGGTGCGATCTGCTCTACCGTAACTTCAGAGAGATAAGATCATTTATTTTAATCCGCTCCACTGTAACTTCAGGGAGATAGGATTATGTCTTCGATCTGCTCCGCTGTAACCTCAGGGAGATAAGATCTGAAAGTCTTCGGTCTACTCTACTGTAACCTCAGGGAGATAAGACCTGGTGCAATCTGCTCTACTGTAACTTCAGAGAGATAAGATCCTTTATTTTAATCCGCTCCACTGTAATCTCAGGGAGATAGGATTATGTCTTCAATCTGCTCCGCTGTAACCTCAGGGAGATAAGATCTGAAAGTCTTCGGTCTACTCCACTGTAACCTCAGGGAGATAAGACCTGGTGCGATCTGCTCTACTGTAACTTCAGAGAGATAAGATCCTTTATTTTAATCCGCTCCACTGTAACTTCAGGGAGATAGTATTATGTATTCGATCTGCTTCGCTGTAACCTCAGGGAGATAAGATCTGAAAGTCTTCGGTCTACTCTACTGTAACCTCAGGGAGATAAGACCTAGTGCGATCTGCTCTACTGTAACTTCAGAGAAATAAGATCCTTTATTTTAATCCGCTCCACTGTAACTTTAAGGAGATAGGATTATGTCTTCAATCTGCTCCGATGTAACCTCAGGGAGATAAGATCTGAAAGTCTTCGGTCTACTCCACTGTAACCTCAGGGAGATAAGACCTGGTGCGATCTGCTCTACTGTAACTTCAGAGAGATAAGATCTTTTATTTTAATCCGCTCCACTATAACTTCAGAGAGATAGGATTATGTCTTCGATCTGCTCCGCTGTAACCTCAGGGAGATAAGATCTAAAATTCTTCAGCCAACTTCACTACAACCGAGAGAGGTAAGGTTCGTCTTCGACCTGCTTCGCTGTCAATGCAAGAAGACAAGATCTGTTGTCTTCAACCAGCTCCATCACAACCGAGGGAGGCAAGGTTTGTGTCTTCGACCTGCTTCGCTGTCAATGCAGGAAGGCAAGATCTTTTGTCTTCAACCAGCTCCATCACAACCGAGAAAGGCAAGGTTTGTGTCTTTGACCTGCTTCGCCGTCAATGCAGGAAGGCAAGATCTTTTGTCTTTAACCAGCTCCACTGCAACCAATGAAGGCAAGGCTTTGTTTTCGATCTGCTTTGCTGTTAACGCAAGAAGGCAAGATCTGCTTCTTTAACCAGCTCCACTGCAACCAATGAAGGCAAGGCTTTATTTTCGATCTTCACTGATCTGTTCTCTGGGAAACATGACTTGTATAATGAACCTAATTATGCCTAAAGATTAGGATGGAATGATCAAAATGAATCAAATGCTCCTAACTAGACATGTGTGAACGGTGTTTGCATGAATGCAAAATTTTATTTTTCCGAGAATGATCCTGCCGAGGTTATCATTACTCAAAGTTTATTAAGGCTTTGTGACTGACGTGCTACAACGTCTTCTCACTTGACCGACTTCTCCAAAGCATCACTTCAGTCAGATTGCCCCCACTGTGAAATCCACTAGGACACAAAATTTGTACCATCATTCTCCCACTGCAACCCAATAGTAGAAATATGTGGCCTTTCCTCAATATTCTCCTATCATAATTCAAGGATACAGGACGCAAATCATTCTAGTTCCTCAGACCATTCCCAAGGTGTCATTCTCATGTGCAAATAAATGATCTCTTCTCCGAGGTAAGCTCTTACTATTGCTTGATGATCATTGCTTGCTTGTTCATTTAAGCTTTGTCGCCAACATGACGTCTTGTCAATCAATACATTTGACAACAAAAATCCAAAGAGAGAGTCTAAATTTAGACTATTCCTTCTCAAATTTCCAACCTTTAAGTTTGGTGTGTTCTAAACAATAGTCCTGTTTCAGGTTCCTGTATTATTTAGAAACTTTTCAGAGTAATATGCAAAACTTCCTTTGTGAAAGTTTTATTAGTCCATTAATCATTATTCCAATGCAACATGTTTGCAAAAAGGTCATAACAATAGATAAGAATAAAGTTGGTTCTGAGCATAACTCGAAAGAACAAATTATCAAAAATAGTAAAGAAGGATGACAAAGAAATTGATTAGGAACGTGTATCTTGGAAAAGAATGAAATATGCCAAGAACAACAAATAATATGAGAATTGGGTTCCCCAGATATCGCAGCTTGAACTTCTCTATACAAACTTTATGAAGACCCTTTTGAGTTGGACATGTGTTTAGGAGATCTACAGTGCTCTGTCGATGCCCCCAAGATGTCGCCTATCCTTTCCTGTTGATTCAGGCATAGCAAGATCACCACATGCCCCTAATCTGATCACTTCATGCCTCATTCTGATCAATATTTGAGCTGCCCTTTTCGGGTTTTCAACTCAAATCCCCTTTGGCCTAAGGTGCCCTTTGCGGGTTTTCCCCTTAGCCTCTCTATTTTTACTTTTTCATTTTTTCATTTTTTTCACCCTTTTTTTTTACTCAAAGTGCCCTTTTGCAGGTTTTCACCTTGGTCATTCCTTCCTCTTTAAACGAAGTGTTTCTTGACTGGATCAGAGTTTATAGGATTAGCAATCTCACTCAGGATCAGTGCTCCTCTAAAAATGGTCTTCTTTACAACATAGGGACATTCCTGGTTTGGCATTCATTTCCCTTTAGAATCCTTTCGTTAAGGACGAATCTTTTTCAACATCCAGCCCTCTTGTGGAATTCTCTGAGACGAGCCTGTTTATTATGGGCTTATATTATTTATTTTTTGGTACATCTGACCCTGATGAATAGCATTTAACCCGTTTCCTAGGGCCAACTGATCACATTGCGATTGGATCTCTTCAACAAGCAATAAGGAGATTTTAATAGGTAGAACTACCTCAATCCTGTAAACCAAAAAGAGAGGTGTTGCCCCAGTACCGATGTTCGACAAACAATGAGGGCAAATGGTAATTTCTCACGTCAATCCTTGTAAGTCTCAGTCATTTTCCTTCAATTTTCGATGTTCAACTCTAGGAACTTCAGTGAAAAATCATGGTGTCCACTTCTAAGTTAATTTGAGACCTCAGCTATCGTGCTATAGTTTAAGCTCAATGCATTCTCCAATACCCTCTTCTCTGAAATTCTGTATCGGCATACGATGACTTTGGCTCATGAAGTAGCCTCTCAAAATGAAGCAATGCCCATTAGAATTTTTCGATAATGGTGATGTCCATGCCCCATCTTGCTCAAAATTTGAGTCGCCATTTTTCGGGTTTTCAACTGAGATCCACCTTTGATTAAAGCGCCCTTTGTGGGTTTTCGCCTTGACCTCTCCTTTTCTTTTTTTTCTTTTTTCTTCTTTCTTTTTCTCCTATTTTTGGCTTTGATTGATTGATTTTTTTGATTTTTTTATTTTTTTCTTCTCTTTTTTTCTTGAGTTTGAACTCATGAGATCAGGAAAGTCCTGGTCATGCTTTTCGACTAGAATCAATGTTATTCTAAAGTCTTCCACATAAGATCTTCCACTTTCTTCTTGTATGTGAAAAACCTTCTTAGGTACTAGATTTCTTTCATAGAGCCCTTTTGGGACGCAACTACGACAGAGAACTTTGGATCTTCCTCTTTAATCAGGATAAAGTCCAACAACATCTTGAAAGGATGGAAACTCGACTTCAAATAGGCAAAGTTATGCTGACTCAACGAGAGAGGCATTGCCCCGGTAAAGAATTGCATCGTTCGCACTGTAAATTTCTGACATCGTGCTGTTGTACAGGTTTTATTATTGGCGTTTAACCCGGGGCATATCCTGGTATGATCATACGAAGACATCTTTGAACCCTAGAGGTCACTCAATAAGGTGTTGCTTCGTCTCTGCAATCAGGTCAATTCTAATATTTACCACGCTCACAATTTCTAATGATTCTTTGTGAGGTAGGATCTGTCTATCCTCTTATTCAACCATCCTTAACAAGTCAGGAGATAAACTACAATCTTTGTCATTTTCAAAGCTCTAAGATCCCTCTGAACACATGCCTCGCTCAAAAGGAAAATCTGGGTCTGTAGCAGAGTCATTCACGTCATTGATATCCAATGACTCATAATAAGTACCAAAGAATATACAAAAGAAAGTATAAATTTATGAATAATTATTTATACAATATGATTATGAATGAATGAATGATGTGGAAGAAAATCCAAAAGAAAAATAATCAGACATAATTATTCAAAAAGAATGAAAGAATATTGGCTCAAAAGTGAATGCAAAGATGTATTTTATTAGAATAATAACGTTCAGACATTAGCTTATTTCACAAAGGAATTTCTATCGCTTTAGGCTAAAAACAACAAAAATGTTCTGAACATTACTCTAAATAAACCCTGATAACTACAGGGATTTCTTCTGCAGTCTAATTGTTTATAACACTCCCAGGGTTATAAGGGCGGATATCTAACAATGTCCCTTTTCCTTTTTGTCTTCATGTATGCCATTGGTGTGAACACTTGCCAACATTGCTTCATACATCTCATTTATCCCGCTGTCAACATGACTGGGTAGATGGTTTTTTGTACTAGATGAATCACCCAACTTGACAATACCCATGTTGATGAATTTTTTGACTAGCTTCTTGAAGGCAATGCAATTCTCTATTGAATGCCCCGTAATTCCCGCATGGTAGTCACATTGTGCGTTCATGTCATACCATTTGGGATACGGGGGGTTGTATGGGTTTTAAGTAATAAGGAGCAACAACATGCGCATCGAATAAGCTTTGATACAACTCCTTATATGACATCAGAATTGATGTGAACTGGAGCTTCTCAGTACCTGGTTTCACCCCAGGTTCTTGCTTTAAAGGATTCCGATGTCTGGTGGTTTCTGTCTTTGGCCGGCCTATAGTGATTGGTTTTGAGTGGCCCTTTGTTATATCTGCCTGCATTATCCTCTTTATTTGCCTTCTTCCCTAATGCCTTTGTAGTATCTGGGTATTCTATCCTCATCTTCTTTATTTCGGCTAGATTAGCAACAGGACTAGCTAAATCATTCCTCAAATTGGATTCTAAGCCTGTCAGGCAATTCACTGGTGTCGATGTACCAGTCTGATAATATTGGGATCCGACAGTAAAAAGTGCTCCTTGTGGACGCCCATCTGGCTGAACCTGGACACTTGTCGGAGTACAATCTAAGGAATAGACAAGATCCTCATTATCAACCCCAAAGTAAACCACCGGGTCTTTCACTTCTTTTGACTTTTCAGCTAGCAATCGGTTAAACTGGTTTATCATAGTTCTCCGTAATTCTAGCATCTGATCTCTCATCTCCTGTTGAAATTCAGTTAATTTCTCCTGCATCTGAATCTGCATTCGCTCTAATTTTTCCAACATTCGTTCCATTTCTCTAGTCTTTGTTTGGTTGGTTGGTTTTCCAGGTTAGTTGAAATAAATTTACTCGTTTAGACTCTTTCAATGCATGTAATGTAATGTAATGCAAATGCATGAAATGAATGCCTAAAGAGACGTTGATTCTGATTCAATTACATTTAGGAAACTTTTCTAGAAAGCAAATTCCCTTACATAAAACGGATACATGTACGGCCTCACCGTCATATTCCAAGAAACATCGGTCCTTTTTTCTTCACCCGCATGTTTGAGGTAATCTCGCCAATTTTCAATAAATGCCACTGCTAGCTCATTTTCTTGATCTTGGTCGCGATCCATCATCTGCCCATCTTCATAAGGCTCGTCAGCTTCTTTAAGGGAGTGGAATGTTGAAGGCTCTTAGACAATTGCCTTGAATCCTCAGGCCACGAAGTAGGATCACGAACTCTTCCATCGCCATTCTTGTGTTTCTCAGAATATATTCGGGCAGTCGTATTGTTTTCCACTTTATCAAGGAATCCGTATTCCATGACAAGCTTTCTAATTTAGTAATCGAACTTGAATCAATATCTCTTTCCTAAGATGCAAATGTAATGTAATGCAATCATAATCAAAACACAACAAGAAGGGTTAGAACAAAACATAAGCAAGCACGGAAAAAAAAATACCTAATCAGGTAAATACTAGGGATTTGGAGTGGCTCTACCTAGGTTAAGTTCCTAAGTCCACTATATGAGGTTTGGCTCTAAAGATAAGGTACCCGAACTAACAGATTCCTCGATCTTCACCCATTATAGGTTCATACAGACCGAGTTCGGTTCAGGGGAATACATTTCCCTATGGCTGCACGGAGATGAAAATCTCACGAAGACATAGGTATGGATGTATCCCGAAAGCGATCCACTATCCTGCACGGAGGTGAAAACCTCACGAAGGAGTAGCTTCTCACTCCCACTTAAAAGGTGTGACCAGCGGTCATGCAATGCAATGCAGAAAGATATAAAAATTTAAAATACAAAACATGATGAAGACTATAACTCAAAACAAATGAAATGCAATGAGAGGATCGTATATTTAAATCAAATTTTCGACTTTTGACAAAAAGACAAAAAGTAATCAACTCGTGGCTTGACTCTCTTATTTTTGGGTCCCCAGTGGAGTCGCCAAGCTGTTGACACCATTTTTTGGATGAAAAACGGGATCGACTTGGGTTTTGACGAAAACGAATAAAACGGGAGTTGCCACCAATCCTTTTTTATAAGGTGTGATTGGATCACCTTGAAAACTGGTTGTTTTAAATAAACGGTTTAATTTTATTAAAACAACAAGTTTGGTCCACGAAATTCAGAAAAAACGGGTTCGGGAGTCGGTTACACACGAGGAAGGATTAGCACCCTCGATACGCCCAAAATTGGTACCTAGTTGATTACTTAATGTCTTAGTGTCGAAAAACTGAAAACTTTAAAGAAATTTAAAATACGATCCTTAAAAAAAAAACTCGAATGGCATGGATTAAAATTCAAGAGAATATCTGACAATTTGGTTAAACGAGAAAAATCGACACCCAGCACCTTAGGGCATGTTTTCTCAAATTTCCAAATACAAAACATTGTCTTATTTTAAAATTTTTTAAAAGGATATTAAGCCATTTGGTTGAACGAGAAAAATCGACACCCAGCACCTTAGGGCATGTTTTCTCGAATTTCCAAACGCAAAACATTGCCTTATTTTGAAATATATTTTTTAAGGATATTAATATGCATAACAAAATGTTAATGAATGCAATAATGTGAGCATAAATAATACGAACAACAATAATAAAATACGATAAATAAAAAAGGATAAATCGACAACATACAAAATAATAAGTAATAAACAAACAAAAAGATAATAATAATGGACATGTAAATAAATAAATAAATAAAATGAGTAAAATTATAAAGATAGAAAAGATATATATATGTATATATAAAAATAATGGAAATATGAAAAATGTATGTAAGTATATATTTTAAAGTTATTACACATAAAAATTATGCAAATATGTGTGTACATACATATGTACGTATATCACAATTATCAACTATAAGAAAGTATATATATATATATAGGTACGTACATATATATAATAAATTATAAAAAATATGCAGATGTATATATATTATAATATATATATGTATACATACAGTTACAAAAATAAGAATAAGACATGTATATATACTTCAGGTTTATAAAATATAAGAGTATGTAGGTATGTATATATATGCATATGAAGGTAAAATTAAAATGATAATAATAATAACTAGTTAATAAAATTGCAACGACTAAATGAAAGGGAAATAAAACTAATAATAATAATAATAATAATAATAATAATATGAAATTTGTTAGAAAAATAAACAAAATAGCAAAAGGATTAGATTAAACATTAAAACAAGATTCAGGGGTTCAAAATGCAAATAAACGAAAAGGGCGGAACTGCTCTGAACATTCATAAAACATGGAGGGACCAGGGGCGCAAATAGCCCACTTCATGAAAACGCGCGGATCGCCCCTGGAGCGGGTCGGGTCGCGCGCGGGTCATGGAGGACTAAAACGGCGCCGTTTTGTTAACACATTAAAACTAATTTTTTTTTACAAAAAATTCATTTTTCAGTTGAAGAGAAACAAAAAAAATTCAAAACAATTTTTCTCCTCTGCTTTTTTAAAAAAAAAAACGACGACCCCTCCCCTCCCTTCTATCAAAACTCCGGCCATTAAAGCCTTTTCGGCCTCCGGCGCACCGCCATCGTGGCCCTAGGCCGACGGCAAGGGAAATGGGCTACTCGGCCCTCCCATCGTAGCGCACCAAAGCTCGGCCAACAACCCGAAGGACCGAGGGCTTTAGATCCCTCCCTAGAAACTGATTCCGACAACGGTAAGAGGTCCTCCGACAACGGAGCCACAGGCGAGTAGGTGCGGCCTCTTTCCTTTTTCTTTTTTTTTATTTAATATACAAAATAAAGAAAATAATAAAAAGAAATAAAAAGAAATGCAAATCTGATAGAAAAAAATAACCTTGAATCTATTTTTTCTTTTATTTCTTTCTGTTAATGTGTTTTTTTTGTTTTTTACAAAAATCGGAAGGGGGCCATACAAAGATGATATTCGGCCTCTTTATAGCCGATTTTGCTTCTATTTTTCTCTGTTATTGCTGCTTGCGTGTTTTCTTCTTTGTTGCAGGTAATTGACGTTGATGGAGCAAGTGGGTGAGGGGACGTGCGGTGCGGCAGTGGCAGAGCTAGGGACGTGCGGCGCTAGGCTAGGGTTAGGGGGATTAGGTTTCTTTTTTAGGATTTGGGCTGATTGGGTTTGATTTAGGTGGGTTGGGATTTGGGTATTTATTGGGCCATCTGATTTGGGTTTGTAATTGGGTTATTTTGGGTTTGTTTGCCTGGGCCGGGCGAAATTGGGCTGCTACAAAGATAATCCAAGAATCTTGTCATATTCTGAGGTTACTTCCATTTCTTCTACTTTGGTGAAGCGGTACCATGTGAAACATTTTTCGTGGAACATCTCTTGAAACACAAGATGATGGTTGTTTTTGGATGAGAGTTGTTCCTGGATAATAGTTATTTTGACTTGTTCCAAACATGGATTATTCTCAACATAGTTGTTCTCAATGTAGAGGTTGTTCTAAATAAGAGTTGTTCCTCAATAATGGCTCTTCCGAAAAACTATAATTATTCTAAATACAATTTGTTCCAAACAATAGTTTTTCTAAACATAGCTATTTTTGAAACGTCATTATTCTAAACAATAACTGTTATGAATTTTAGTTATAGAGAGCACGGATTGTATATGTTTTTCACATGCATGTGTTAGATATGTATGATACCAAATATAATTTCCAATAAGCACGGAGAGGGGAGGATAGGCAATCAAAATTAAGGATGGATTTATGCGTAAGGTCGTACAAATTTGACATTATTTTTTTGTCTGTTAATAAATGTCATATAATTAGATTAATCTAGTGCACAATAATTGTCATTGATTGCGTCAAGAATTTCTTTATTAAAGGTGAATGGACATGTTACGCAAGCAAAAATAATATTTATAATTTGTAAATAATATTATTTTATGTTAATATATTACATTCTCAAATAATTATATTAATTTAATATAAAAATAAATATATGTATTTATTTTTTAACTGTGTACAATTGTGTCAAAATTAAAACTTTACACATACATATAAATTATAATTCAAATTTCGTGTATATAATTAAACTTGAATTTTGTTTTCACTAGTGCACACGTTGATTACACGTTGTTATATTCATGTGAAATAAACTCTAATATTGTTTTTACATAGAATCAAATCTTTTAAAATGTCTTTGCTGAAATGAGTCATGATTTCTTTTCCAACAAATTCTACTCATGGGAGGAAAATCAAAGGTTTAGTAAACATTTTCTGCTCCTGAATACTTGTCCGTTTTGACGTAATACCTTTGACCGGTGCAGTGCACCTCTCATTACGTAATCTTCATGCAAAAACAAAATTTTGACTATTCAACCGCTTCAAGTGTTGATATAAAACTTACGTACCGTACTCTGTACGATGGAATTTAAAAACCCTGCATATAATTGTCTATTGTGAGTTTCGTACATAATTATTTATATAATACTATTACAGTTCTATTCCATTCCATTCAATTAAAAAATTAAATTACTGATTACAACTCTATTATATTACAGCGAACTCTCATTAAGCAGTTCAAACTCAAGTTTTGAATTATTATATAATCGAGTAATTTTTTTAATTGATGTAATTTGAATAATCAACCACTTGATCTGCTTCTTCCTTATATTTGCTTTTATTTTATTTTTATTATTCAACCACTTCATCTGCTATGCTTGGATAATCAAATTAAAAATTTTGGGAAGTTGAAAGAGATGTTAATTTACAGGCTATAAATAGACCTAAATCCCTATGTAAAGAGAACCAAGTTGATTTACAGAATCATTTAGTTCAAGGAAACATTTCCTTAGAGTATAAAAAAAAGTTACCAACATGAGTGTTGACGCTAAGATTGAGTTTCCAGTCATTGAGTTCCGTTCATCGGATTTGGAGCGAGGAACCAATGGGTGGTACCGATTGTGCAAGAAAGTTCGAGAGGCTTGTGAGATTTTCGGTTGTTTTGAGGTGGTATATGACACGATTTCAACGAAAGTTCGAGAGGAGATGTTTAGGTTGATGAAAGAACTAGTTGAGGTCCCAGTGGAGAGGAAACAAAAGAACACTAGTCCCCTGCCTTACCATGGCTGGGTTGGACCATGCACTCAAGTTTCTTTGTTGTATGAAGGCTTTGGACTTGGAGATGTCTCCAACTATGATTCTGTTAAAAACTTTGCTCAACTTATGTGGCCCGAAGGTCACCCACGTTTTTGGTAACAACAATTCTTTGACTTTTCTAATTTCACAGGTTGGGTTGGTTTTAATAATTTATAGTTTAAGTTGAGTGAATTCGAGTTATTGGCTTTTTATTGTTAAATTTACATATCTATTTTTATTTATTAAAATAGATGTCTAGGAAACGCTAATGGATTATAGGTATTGATATTATATAAATAATTAGATTAAATTTTAGGTTGTCAACTAAATCACAATAGAGTGACTAAAGACTTAATGTCAAGTCCGGCTTTGACTCTGACTCTAACTCTAATATCGTATTTGATATTTGAATAACCCTTAACACCTACAACTTTAAAAAAAAATTTTATGGGTTTGCATGTTGTTTTCTTTTTCACATAACATATTTGGATTGTGAATTCATAAATTACTTAGAATTATAATTTTTTTCACATAACATATTTGGATTATGAACTCATAAAATAATTAGAATTATAGATTTGGAACCTTACAAAATTCAGAATCTAACAAAACATGCCCACTATTTGATCTTTTGTCCCAGTGACACTATACATACCATGGGAACACAATTGGAGGTGCTAAACAAGTTAATCTTGTTAATGATAATTGATAGCTATGGATTATCAGAGGACTCACTGAAGATAAACTACACAACTTCAATGCGGATGATGAAATACACGACCCCTCCACCGGGGGAGTATGAGACAGGACTCTTTGCTCATACTGATAAACCGGTTAGCACAATAATTTGTGAGGATCAAATTCCAGGATTGGAAATTGAGGTCAATGATGGTCAATGGATCAAGCTGACTAATTTATCTCCTTCTTCTTTTGTCTTCATGGTTGGAGATCCTCTCAAGGTATGTTTATATATATGGTTAGTAATCAAATTTTAATTTATTAATACATTAATTTGTATCATCTTTATTAATAAAATATAAAATATAAGTACAAATTGTTAAAATATGAAGCACATAAAAAATCATAAAACTTAATTATTTTTTAGTTTTTTTTGTGTTGTTTGAGATTTTGAGAAAATATATATTCTTTTAATGAATTTGATTGCTACTATTTTTCCTCAAAAACCTTTTGATATTCTTAAGCTTTCCCTTTTCCTTAATACTCTCTTTAACCATTTAGTCGAAAAGAATTCACTTTTCACAATCATTGACTTCGTTTTTTTGGTTGTTTGTGGGTTAAAGCGTATTATCATTCTATTAATGTGTTGGGGAAGGACTATATGTAATTCTAAACATTATGTCAAAAAGAACAGATATAATCGAAACCTACAATTACTATAAAGTACTTATTGATGTTTTTATATTAAATCTCATGTTCAAATTTTGAATAACTTGTTTACCATGCAAATAATGTTGGATGTGAATACTTATTGATATTGATTTTGAAAATTGAAGGCATGGAGTAATGGGAGATTGAAATCAACGAATCACAGAGTGATGATGAGCGGAGACAAAGATCGTTTTTCTATAGCAGCTTTTATCATGCCAAATGAGGGTACCATAATCAAGACACCCAAAGAGCTTATAGATGAGGAACATCCTCAACTTTTCAAGGACTTTGATTTCATGAAATTCTTCTTTTTTGCCTTCTCAAACCCAGCAAGGCACATTGATAGTGGCCAGCTGCTCTATGACTTTGCTGCTCTCTCACCACCAGTTTCCAATGGCCATATGGACAAGTAAAATCCCAGTTACAAATAATAAATTGAGTCCTATACTCAAGATCTGCATTCTCGTATTGTATTACTATGTTATGGTTACTTGTGTGATTGTATAATGGAGTTCACTGATTTGTCCTTTGAACTTTTAAATAAATAAATAATAATTAAAGAGTCCAAAAAACTGTTCTTTGTCTGAAAAGCTTCTATCTAACTTTCTTTAATTTCCTATTTCATTTTTGGTTTCATATTGAACCAAAACTATTCTAAACAATAATTAGCTTTCTAAAAGAGATATTTTTGGTAGCACAATTTCTTAAAATATAATATTCTTTATGGGAAGAAAAAAATATTATATAGAGAAAGAACTATTCTAAACAAGAAGTTCTCTAGAAGAATTTAGTTATATACTTGTAAAAATTAAAATTCAGTAGAAAAAGAAAACAATCTTAAATTTCCACCTGTTTTCATAAGAGAAGAGAAAGAAAAGAAAAATTCATGTATAAAAGTAAGTATATTATAGAAAAATATGACAATTTTTCTCTTAAAAAATTGAAAATAGTATGCTAGAAGGTTTCTCTAAAAATTTTAAAATAACAATAATACTAATAATACCACAAGTTGCTCTAAATAATTAAGAAAAACAAGTTATAATAGTTTGGAACATCATGTCTTGCTTTTCCCTAAAAATTTGGGAATGGTAAGCTAGTGCTCTTCTCGTAAATTTTGGTAATAATTGTCATCACTGAATTTTGCCCGGTTAGGGTTTTGGGCCGGTTTGGTCTCGTATGGGCTCAATAATTGGGCCCATTAAGATTTAATTTTGGGCTTACTTAGGTTTTAGTCCATTTTTAATTTATGTTTTAAATATTAATAGTAATAATAAAACTTTGAAAAAAATACAAAAAATAAATTACATTTTAGCTCCAGAATTTTTCAAAAATTACATTTTAGCCTAAATTTTTCAAAAATTACATCTTGACCCCTAATATTTTGTAAATTACACTTAAGCCCCTAAACTTTCTATAAATTACACTTTAGCCCTATATTTTCCTAAAATTTCATTTTTGCCCCATAAACTTTGCGCCCTCTACAATTTAATTCTTCTAGACTTGTCAAATCAATCAATCGGCAGCCGAGCTACTCCAGCAGCCTCCCTAGGCCATGATTGCTCCACTGCCACCTGCAAACAAAGAGGAAGAAGACAAAATTTGGGGGTTAAAAAAGAAAAATTGAAGAGAAGAAATGGGGGGAGCCAAAGCAAGAGGGGGAGCAAAAAAAAAAGAAAGAAAAAAAGCAAATTTTGAGCAAAAAGAGAGCAAAAACAGCAGCAAAAAGGGAGCACCACCACCGTCGTGCCCGTGCCGCCGCACCCGCCACCGCACTCGCGCCACCCCGGTACCTAGCAAGACAACCAAGAGGCAAGAAAAAGGAAAAAAAGCGAGCAAAAAGAAAAAAAGAAGAAAAAAGAGCAAAGAATAAAAAAGAAAAAGGGGGAAAGGGAAGACCACGGTGAGCGCCACCGTCGGCCGTTGGTGGGAAGTAGATCGCCGTCGACGAAAGCAACACGAAAGGGGGGACTGATCGGGGAAGAAAGAAAGGAAGAAAAAAGAAATAAAGAAAGAAAAGAAAGGGGAAGAAAGAAAGGGAAAAAAAGAATAAAGTGCAGGCCATTTTCAGCAAAGAGCAGGCCACCCATAGCAGGCCAGGCCTATCCCCTTGGCCCAGCGGGTGTTCGGCCCAATTCTGCCCAGCAGCCTAGCAGTGCAGAGGCCCAGACCGGTGCAGCCCAACAGCAGCTTAGCAGGCTCAATTCGCAGCAGGCCCAAAAAACAGAACAAAAAAAGAGAAAAAGAAAAAGGCCCAAAATTCAAGCCCATAACTTTGGGCTATTGGTAATTTCTTTAAATCCATTTTAATTTAGTCCATTTATTTAAATATTGTCCCATTTTAATTAAATTAGCATTTTTATGGTATTTTTGAAATATTATTTTGTTTATTTTATTTTATAATTTTAAATTTAAATAATTTCATTTTTTAGAATAGAAAAATCATTTTAATGCATAAGGCAACGAACTGATTTAACATTAAGTCATCGAATTCATCGCTATGTTAGGTGAATATTGATGGCTCGTGTTAAATACGGGACGCCCTTTTTAAAAAAAACTGAAAACATTCAAAATTTCTCGTGTTTTTTAAAAAAACGAAATAATTAAAAATGAGAATTTCTCATGTTTTAATAGAATCACGATTAAATATTAAGTTGAATCGATTTGACACTAATTCGATGATTTTATCGTCATGTAGGGATGAATATCATTGATTCGTGTTAAATACGGTACTTCTAAAAAAAATCGTGTTTTAAAAATTTTCGTGTTTTTAAAAAAAAAAATTTCTTGTGTTTCAAAAACTTCCGTGTTTTAAAAAAAATTCGTGTTTTCAAAAATTCTCATGTTTCAAAAATCTTCGTGTTTTCAACATTTCAGTGTTTCAAAATTTTCATGTTTTCAAAAATTCCCGTATTTCAAAAATTTTCTTGTTTTCAAAAAAAATTTTCCGTGTTTCATAAATTTCAGTGTTTTCAAAAAATTCCCGTCTTTCAAAAATTTTTGTGTTTTCAAAAATTGACCGTGTTTCATAAATTTTTGTGTTTCAAAAAAAACCCTCATGTTTCGTTTTTTATCAAAATTTTTATGTTTTCAAAAACAAATTTTGTGTTTTAAAAATTTTCGTGCTTCAAAAGGAAAATTCGTGTTTTCAAAAAAAAATCTCGTGTTTCAAAATTTTCGTGTTTTTTAAAAAAATTTCGTGTTTCTAAAATTCTTGTATTTAAAAAAATTCGTGTTTTAAAAAAAAAAGAAAAAAGTTGTTGTGCTTTAAAATTCTCGTGATTCAATCGGATCACGACTAATATTAAATTGAACTCGTATTTTTGAAAATGAAGACAACGTGCGCTTAACAAGATACCAATTTTGGGCGTCGCGAGGGTGCTAAAACCTTCTTCGTGCGTAACCGACTCCCGAACTTGAATTTTCTCTGAATTTTTACGTAGACCTAAAATTACCTCTTTTTTAGAAAAGTTTAAAAACAAATTTTTCTTCTAAAAAGAGAATTTTGTAGGTGTCCGATCACACCTAAAGAAAAGATCTGTGGCGACTCCCTTTTTAAATAAATTGAAACTCTGTTTTCAAATTTTCAATAATCACTTCGACTAGCGCCCATCGCCAAATTTTTAGGTCGCTACAATAATAGTTGGTAGTGCTTGAGTAAAAAAAGTGAGAATAACTAAGTTTCCAAAATAAATAGATATAATGTTTTGGGAATAATATATGGTGATAGTGTTTTCTTAAAAAAGTGGGAATACCCAGAACAATAAGAAATTATTTTATGGATCTTTCCTACCATATCATTCGTGATTCTTTTTCAATTATTTCATGACATTTCAGTAATTTCTTATGTTATTGACACATAATTTTGATAATTTTTTTTATCCTGAACTCGAACCAAAATTTGGGTTCGAGTTTAGGGTTAGTATTCGGAGTTCAAGGTTCGGATTTGAGGTTTAGGGTTCAAGATTCGAGATTTAAGATTTATAATTCAAGGTTCGAGGTTCGAGATTCAGAATAAAAAAATATCAAAATTATGTGCCAATAACATGAAAAAAATTAATTGACAAGAGTTTGTGATTACTTTTCCTTAAAAGTTAGAGAATAGTAAGCCATTGTTCTTTCTTGAAAATTTGTGAGTAACTTGATTGTATTCTTTTGCATCGTGAATGAGATCAACAATAATGGATGTTCTTATATCGCTAGCTTTTCATATCAATGAAGGAAGGGTCATTTTTTTCCTCCGAAATTAACATGTCCTAATTCTTATCTTTTTCAAGCAACATATTTCATGATCTTTAAGTAAAATATTGCATTTTTATTTAGATTTCTTGTTCCGAATCTCATTTGCATTTATTTATCTTTTTAACGTTTTTATTTTATTTTATGCATTTTTAAATAACTAAATTGTTCATCGAGATTCATTTTTCCAATTTTTGAACTGATCTTAATTTAAAATTAGTAAATGGATCACATGTATGAAAAAGATATGGATAAAAGGAACATTTAGTCAACTTTTGGTAAATATATGATGTTAATAGGAGAACAAATTCAAAGTTCAAAATTATTGCCATCTATTATAATATTTTATTACTAATTTTTTATTTGTAAGAAATATAGATTAAACAACTTAGGTGTAACATTTATGAAAGAACACCGTGTATTAATTCCTTTTGTACGGTATTACATGTCAATTTATATCTTCTTTTTCGTAACCATCTAAAAGACTATAAAAAAAAAACCAATGAATTGAGTTCTAGATTTTATTTTTTTGTCCTACTTGTTTAATATCATATCATATCATCTAGTATGATGCAATGAATTGAATTTATATAAGTGTAGATTATTATATCATCATCTACTTGTTTACTCGTAATAATGCAACGGTTTTAATATAAAATTAATCTTTTACAATCAGAGGCGGAGCTAAGAGGGTTGGTAAGGGGCCCCGATCCCTCCTAAAATGAAAAATTTCACATTTAGTCTTTTTATGATTTTAAAAATTTTAAATTAGTATCTAGTAAAATTATACTTTAGCCCCCTAAGAACTAGAAAAAATTGATTTAATCCTTTAAAATTTATAAAGATATAGACTATTAAAATGGTGAAATTTCACTTTTGCTATCATAAAAATGTACAACTTTTTCGGCCCCCTCAAAAAATTACATCACCCCTATTTACATTTGCTTAATTAGTAAATATAAATCGTCATGATTTTGATGGAAACCTATTTTTTTCTCAAAATAATGGACAATTATCTTTCTTTCTTTTTTGTTTTTTGCTCAATCAAATTATTACACATTTTAAGCATTTACAAATAATGTTAAAATCTACAAAAATGCAGCAATTCCCCACGAAAAGTTTCCCTCACACAAGTACAAAACACGAAAATCTCATACCGATAACATCATAATTTCATACCACTAGACCCCCAAAACCCCCCTCTGTTAATTTGCCCTCTATAAAACAATTGTGCAAGCAACCGAAACATATGCCCCATATAACCAAGAATTCTTTAGACACTAACACTAACCAATTCTTCAGAAGAAACACAACAACATCACTCAAGATATATTCACCACCATGCCTTAAACATTCCAGACCTTTTTATTCCAGCTAACGCCAGAGCATAAGCCATCTCATTTCCGTGCTTCTCAACTTTCAAGAAGGAAACATTACCTACTCTAATCATTCTGTTCTCGATATCCTTGAAGATAGATTTCAACATCCACGATCTAAGCCTTTTGTTCTCAAACTAACTAAACACCTCATTTGATCCAATCTCAATGATTAGAGAGCCTTTACCTTTCCAGCCCATTGCTAAATACACATCCAAAGCAATGATGATCGCTCCAACCTCAGCTGTAATGGAGTCTTTTGCTCCAACTGGACCTGAAAATAATGCCCTTGCCACCCCATCCAAGTCTCTTAACACCCCTCCACACTCGACTTCATCCTCATTTGCCACTCCACTTACATTAAATTTTACCCAACCATACCTCGGAGGACACCAAAACATGCCACCCATCCCAGATTTTTTTAAATAACACCAGCTTCTATATGGGCATATCCACCATGATCTCTCTTGCACTCTTAATTCCTCCTGAACAGACCTAACCCACATCAAAGCCCGCATCTTTGAGTGAAATAACAAATTGTTCGTTGTAGACCACTTCCTTTCAAACACCATCTCGTTCCTTGCTAGCCACACGGGCCAGCATGTCGCTGTCACCGATATCAGCCATAGGCTTTTGCACACACCTGTAAACTTTACATTATTACATAAAGAGTAAAAATCTAAGAACCCATCAACTGGATTCAATTCAACATCCCACCACTCGAAAAATTTTCGCCAAAACACTTCAATGAATTTGCATTAAAAAAAAAGATGCTCCACGTTCTCCGGTTCTCTTTTGCACCAAGAGCAACCTCTCTCCAATTGACAAATCTGCACACCTATTCTAATCAAGAACTCCTTAGTAGGTAGCCTATCTATTGAAATCATCCAAAGGAAGCTTCTCACTCTAGGAGGTCTAGTAGCCTTAAATTACAGATATTTATATTATATGCATGCATTGATGATAGACTTCGAGAGCTAACAAGTAACCATAAATTACACTGATATTTGAATCATTAAAATGGAAGAAAAAGGGAAGCATTCTTATTTATAAGTAAATATTAAATAAGTTTTTATCTTGAATATAAAAATAAAATTACTTTTAAAAAATGTTTAAATAAAAATTAAAAAATATATTTATTGATGTTTTTCCATTAAATCTCCCATTCAAATTTTGATTAACTTGTTTATCATGCTTGTTGACACCATTTTTTGTTAAAACGGGATCGACTTGGATTTTGAAAATGAAAATGAAAACGGGTGTCACCACCAATCTTTTTTGATGAGGTGTGATCGGATCACCTCGAAAAGTGGTTGTTTTTAAAAAACCATTCGATTTTATTAAAACAACAATTTTGGTCCACGAAATTCAAAAAAAGGATTCGGGAGTCGATTACGTACGAGGAAGGATTAGCACCTTCGTAACGCCCAAAAATTGGTACCTAGTTGACTAATTAGTGTCTTAGTGTCGAAGATTGAAAAGTTTGAAGAATTTTATAAAATATGATCTTTTATTGAAATGTTAAAAATTTTCGAGAGAAAAACATATTTCACGTTAATCTAGAAAAAGAATTGTATCCCGTAAGTTAAGACACAATGTCTCGAATTCTCAATACAAGAACAAATGCCGGAAAATTTACTTATTTTGAAAGATATTTGATTATCTCGAGTTTTGAGAAGAGATCATGCCCCGTGAGTTAGAACACAATCTTTTGTTAATTCCCAAGAACATTTAAAACTTTGTTTGAAATTATTCGTGTATTTAGATTTATCGAGAAAATCAAAACCTCGTAAGTTAGGGTACGACTTTATCGAATCAAAATACAAGGTTTGACCTTTTTAAAACATGATTCATGCATCGATTAATCTAACTCGAAATGGTAGAAATGAAACTCGATGTTGATATGCGTACAAAACAATATTGGATACGATAGTGTAAAAGTAATACGAGCAATAGCAACAAAAATAAGATAAATAAACAGACAAAACAATAACATACAAAATAACAAGCATATAGATAAATAAAACTAAAACATTCTTTCGAAATAATAATGAAAATGTAAACAAAGAAATAAAGAAAGAAAGTGAATAAGATTATAAAAAGTAAAAGATATATATATATGAATATGTATAAAAATATATATAAAAATTGTAAAAATAAAAATAAAAATACATACAAGTATACATATATATTCGTGAAAATAAAAATGTGTATAGATATATATAGATAAGTAAATGAAAAATACGTATATAAAGATGTATGTATATAATAAGATACAAAGTATATATATATATCTGAAAATTAAAAAATACGTGTATAAAGATATATATATATATATAATAAGATATAATATATATATATATATGAAAATTAAAAATGAATATAAATATGTGGATGTACAAGACCAATTTTGACCTGGCCCAATAGCCCAAGGCCCAAAATCTAAATTGGCCCAATTGGGCCCAAAAATTAAACAACATCAGGGAACCCTAGGGTTCCCTGCCTTCTCCAGCGCCGCATGCCAGGGCCATGTGCGCCGTACGGCTACCGAACCTGCTCCCTGGTCACCTCAGCCACCTGCTTTGCCTGATATCGCCGCACCTACTCCTGCAAAAACAAAAGCCAAACAGATAGAAACAAGCAAAAACCCAGAAGACAATAGCAAAGATTGAATTTTTATTTGGGTATCAAAACCGATTTGTAAACAGAAAGTAGGGAGGATATATTATTTTCGGTACAAAACCGATTGAAAAACATTGTAAAGGGGGGAACGATTTCAAGAAATAAAGAGTAGAAAAAAAAACAGATTAAAGGACTCTTTGTTTTCGGTATAAGATCTATTTCCCTTCTTTCTTTCTTTTTTCTTTCTTTATTTTCCTTCCTTTTGAAACTGTTTATATACATACATATATTTCTTTAGTTTTCTTTTTTAACTATTATACATATATATTGAAAAAAGTTATAAAAAAGGAAAAAGGAAAAAAAACGCACCTTTTCAACTTTCCAGCCACCGTGGACGGCGGCGCCGTCGCCGGTGACCGGCGGCCGACGAGGCGGTGGTCGGCCCGTCCTCTGGCCGGATTCTGGGCTGAGAAAGGGGAAGGGGAGAGATTTTAAGAGAAAGAAATTTTTTTTAGAAAGAGGGCTGAAAGTGAAGTGTTTTGAAAAAAAAAACTTGGCTTAAATAGGCTTCCAAAACGGCGTCGTTTTGGGCAGCCTTCTCAGGCACCAAAACGGCGCCGTTTTGATCTGACCCGTTGGCCGACCCGACCCGCTCCAGGAGGATCCGCGTGTTTTCGACGGAAGGACTAATTGCACTTTAGCCCTTCCACTTTTTCATTGTATTATAATAAAGTCTTTTATTGTTTTTAATTTGGCCCCGCGATTTTTGCGCTTATTCCAATTTGGTCCTGAACGAAATGACGCGCTAAAGGTTGGGAATATTTGCTCAATCAGCCCTCCATTCTTTGGGCGCATTATATTTTGGTCCCTCGGTACCCCTTTTGTCGTTCATTTGCATTTTAAACTCCAAATTTCGTCTCAAATTTCGATTTAGCCCTTTGGTTTATTATTTTTAGCTATTTTATTAATAATGTTGATAAATTATACATTATTATAATTGTTATTATCGTTTGTTATTGTTAATATATTATTGTTTGTGTTTACTTATTTAAGCTTAAAGTGTAGGTGTCTTATTATAGTTATTATTATATAATTACTCATATTTTTATGTTTTATAATCCATATATATATGTAAATCCATATACGTATTCATATTTTTATTTTATTTTATTTTATATGCTTACATATATGTACATATTTACATTGTTTTATTATATATATATACACTTTTATATTTTTATAATTTTAAGCATTTTGTTATTTACTTATTTATTTAAGTTCTCATTATTATTTTAAGAAAATGTTTTATTTTTATTTGCTTATACATTTGTTATTTTGTGAGTTGTTGGTTTGTTCTTTTATTTATTTTATTTTGATTGCTATTGCTCGTATCATTTTTATACTTTCGTATTCATTATGGTTCTGCCATGCATAACAACAATGTAATTTGTTTTCACATTCTTTACTACGACCTCGTGTTTTATTTTACTCGTTATAACAAGATTTGTTTAAGAAAAAATAGCATTTCGTGTTTAGATTCGAGAATATCACACCCTAACTTACTGGGTTTCGATTTTCACGATATATCTAAATACACAAATCTTTTCAAACTCAAGTTTTAAATGATCTCGGGATTTAAAAAAATCGCGTCCTAACTTACTGGTCGTGATCTTCCTTTTAAATCCGAGATAGCCAAATATTTTTAAATAATCATTTTTATTCGCGTATCGGGAATTCGAGACATCGTGTCCTAACTTACTGGATATGATTCTCTTTCTCGATTAACGTAAAATATACTTCTTTTCCCAAAAATTTTCAACATTTTAATACAAGGATCGTATTTTTAAAATCCTTCAAAGTTTTCAATTCTCGACATTAAGACATTAATTAATCAACTAGGTACCAATTTTGGGCGTTACGAGGGTGCTAATCCTTCCTCGTACGTAATCGACTCCCGACCCCATTTTCTGAATTTCGTAGACCAAAATCATTGTTTTAATAAAATCAAACTGTTTATTAAAAATAACTTTTCGAGGTGATCCAATCACACCTCATAAAAAAAGGATTGGTGGCGATTCCCGTTTCACTTTTCAAAACCCAAGTCGACCTCGTTTTCAATCCAAAAAAATGGTGTCAACAGTGGATATGTATATATGTATACATATAAAATATAAATATTATATGTAATTATGTATATATAATATATATAAAATTATAGACGTATATATATATTATAAAAATGTATGATGGATATAGATATATATATGTATGTATAACAAAACGTATGTATGTATATATAAATTATAAAGTATACGAAGTATGGAAGTATGTATATGTATATAGATCCAAGATATGTATGTACATAATTAAATCTAAAATTACAAAGGTATAAATAATAATAAGCATGATAATAGTAATAACAATATCAAAAACAATAATAATAAAAATAATGATAACATATTGGAACTAATTAATTTAATAGCAAAAATACAACAAAAAGGGACTAATTTAAACTGAAAACAGAACTTTAGGGGTCTAAATCACAAATAAATTAAAAAGGAGTGGCCAGGGACTGAAATAGAACGCGCTGAAGGCACGAGGGACCGATCGGGCAATATGCCCAACCTCAATGCGCAGCGTTTCAGCGCGGACTGAAATAAAATGTGCGGAAAATTACGCGGCTAAATTTAAGAAAATAAGAGTGACCACATTGCACAACAGCGTGAAAGCAGAAGGACCTGGCACATAAATATCCCTTCACCGCAGAAACACGCGGATCCTGAGGGTGGACGGGTCGGGTCGCGGGTTAAGGGAGTGAAACGATGTAACACCCCTTACCCGTATCCAACACCGGAATAGGGTACGAGGCATTACCAAAACACATACACTTGTAAACGTATTTAACCGAGTTATAAAATTTCATCAAAATTAAAACTTTCAAAATAATTAACATGTTTCTATAACTTTTCACAATATATCCTCAAAATATTATAATCATAATAATTAGGGCCTGCGAGACCCGATACATACTCATGCAATTTAATGCTTCATTTCCATTTCATTCAATTCGCAATTTCTCATGCTCATAATTTAAATCATATCACTAGCAATTTCCATTTAATTCACGTACAATTCAATGACATTAAATTCAAAACTAATACGTATTTACCATTTAACTCAATGTTTATTGATTATACCATTCAATAACACATTTATGAAATTCTCAATTTAGCAATGAAAATATCACTTTAGTTTGAATAACAACATCGTCCTGATATAAATACACTACCACTTATCCATTTACTTTAATTCTTTTGGGCCCATTTGTCACTTACCATCCTTAATCAAATTAGGGAACGGTCACGGAAAATTGAGTACTTCACTTTCACTTTGCCATAGTATAACTATGGTCTTACGTATGATCAATTATCACTTGTCCCTGATCAGATAAGTGTAGCCACCTATCACTTTGTTTCTTGATCAGATAAGTGTAGCCACTTATCACTTTGTTTCTTGATCAGATAAGTGTAGCCACTTATCACTTTGTCTCTTGATCAGATAAGTGTAGCTAAAGCTATCACTTATCACTTTGTCTCTTGATCAGATAAGTATAGCCGAAGCTATCACTTATCACTTTTCACTTGTCACTTGATCAAATAAGTGTAGCCGAAGCTATCACTTATCACTTTCCACTTGTCACTTGATCAGATAAGTGTAGCTGAAGCTATCACTTATCACTTTGTCACTTGGTCAGATAAGTATAGCCGAAGCTATCACTTATCACTTTGTCACTTGATCAGATAAGTATAACCGAAGCTATTGCTTATCACTTTCCACTTGTCACTTGATCAGATAAGTGTAGCTAAAGCTACCACTTATCACTTTGTCACTTGATCAGAAGTACTCAAATCCGGCGTTCCGCTCAATTTGATCATTTATTCATATATCAGGCTTACCAACATGTGTTAATTCATAAACCATTCATGGTATTATTTCATGCCAAATCATATACTGAATATACCATACACACATACTATGAAACTTTATTTTCACACATGAGCTTAAACCATGACCCATAATGCACAAAAATAAGCATCATTCATATTTCATCGTTTATGAGTTATAATCAAACATATGACCATTTATACACGAATCATTCATATATTTCCAAATTTTCCTCCTCCTCCTCTCCATTCCACATCCTAATGTGTATAACACACTTAAACAACATTAACCATAATTTCAATATTCACTAACATGTATATTCAAAGCTGTTTATCCGAGTCAGAGTCACTAAATTATTTTTATCCGGAGCGACAGAGCTCCAAATTAAGATCCGTTAATTTTCCCTGAAACCAGACTCACATATCTTCATACCATAAAATTTTCAGAATTTTTTGTTCAGCCAAATAGTACAGTTTATTCTTTAAAGTTTCCCCTGTTTCGCTGTCTGACAGTTCCGACCACTCTTCACTAAAAATTAATTATCTCATTGTACAGAATTCAGATGATGTTTTATCTTGTTTCTTCTAAAAATAGACTCATTAAGGATTCTAACCATATAAACTATAACTCATAATCATTTTTTTACAATTTTTAATGATTTTCTAAAGTCAGAACAGGGAAACCCGAATTCATTCTGACCTTGTCTCACAAAATCTATTATATCTCATGATTTACAATTCCATTGCTCACATCATTTCTTTTATAAGAAACTAGACTCAATAAGCTTTAGTTTCATATTTTATTCATCCTCTAATTCAATCTCTACAATTTTTGGTGATTTTTCAAAGTTACACTACTGCTGCTGTCCAAAACTGCTTTAGTGCAAAATGTTGATTTCCATTTTGCCCCAAATTTCACAGTTTATACAATTCGGTCCTTTCTCAATTAACCCCTCAATTAATCTAAATTTCTCAATTAGTACTTTACTAGACATTATAAGTTGTTACACAACTATTGAAATTCAGAATTTCCACATATAACTCTATCTTCAAACTCTTTTACTATTAGGTCCCAAACATTCACTTTCTATTCAATTCTTTCAATAAAATCAGCATATGAACAATTTAAAGCTCTAATTTCATGCTAAATCATCATATACTTCCAGCACATATTCATATCAACTTTCAACTTCTTTCATAAAATCAAAAACTAATGAATTTAACAAGTGGGCCTAGTTGTAAAAGTCATAAAAATACAAAAATTTCAAGAAATAGTCAAGAATTGAACTTACTTGTAATAAAAATATGAAGAACCAGCTTGAAGAAGCCCTTCCATGGTGTTTTAGCTGATGAGAATTCAGAAAAATGAAGAGAAATCTAGATAATTCCACTTGGGTCCTAACTTTATTAAGCAAATTTTGCAATTTTCCAATTTTGCCCTTAATTCTCCTTACTTTCTTGCTGATTTCATGCCTCTGCCGTCCAGCCCAAATAGACCTTGGGTCTATTTGCCTTTTAAGCCCTCTTCCTTTTATCATTTAAGCTATTTAATCATTTCCCAAAATTTTGCATTTGTTACAATTTAGTCCTTTTTGTTCAATTAATTATCGGAACTTTAAAATTTCTTAACGAAACTTTAATACTAACTTTTTAACACTCCATAAATATTTATAAAAATATTTATGGCTCAGTTTAAAATCCCCGAGGTCTTGATACCTCATTTCGATTCTAATTATTTTAATATTTATTTCTAGTGCACTATTCACTATTTCAAAAATTTTCCTAACTTCATATTTAACTTATGCTTACTAAATTAATAATATTTTCTACCCATTTGTCGAATTTAGTGATCTCGAATCACCGTTCCGACACCTCTGAAAATTCAAGCCATTACATTTTTTTTTCTCGTCGGATTTGTGGTCCGGAAACCACTGTTCCGACTAAGCCTAAAATCGGGCTATTACAAACGACACCGTTTTGACGTTTGAATCTCAGACCCAAAACGACGTCGTATAGGCATTGTTATAAATAATAAAATTTTAACCTAAAATTTATTTAACAGCCGCCCCCCTTTTTTCAAAATTTCCTTCTTTTATTTTTCCTCTGGATTTCAGACCAGACTGCGGCCAGCTCCGGCATATTGCCATCATAGCTCCGTCGTGGCTCCACCGTGAGCGGTGGTCGGAGCCAGAAAAAGATGGGCTTTTAACCCCGTTCCCAAGTCCTTTTAAAGACCCGACTCTCTGGACCCAAGAGGTTGAAAAAGGAGGGGTCTTTCGTACCCTTTTCGGTCCAATTCCAACACCAAAGAAGATTTTCAGTGACGGGCTTTCGAAACCGGTTGGTACCCCTTTCCCTTTCTTTTTTCATTTTGTTACAAATGGGTTGTAAAAAAAATAAACAAACAAAATAAAATAAAATAAGAAAAACACAAGAACAAGAAAATAGAAGCACTGGAATCAACCGTTTTTATTTTAAAGCTTTTTTATCTGCCTTTCGTTAACCAGTTGTAAAGAGAAGAAAGAATACAGAAATGGCGCTCGGCTTTTTATAGCCGATTTGTTTCTATTTTTCTTTCTATTATTTTGTTGCTTGCGTGTTTTCTTGTCTTGCAGGTGTCAGAGGAGCTGGTGGAGCAGGTGGACGAAACAATGGCGATGACAGTGGGTAGGTGACGGCGGCAGTGTAGAAGTCAGAAGGCAGGTGGTGGGGCGCAATAGGGGGCTAGGGTTACTGTTTCTGTGTTGTATTTTGGGTTGTCTGGGCCATTAGGGTTTGGGCATGTAATTGGGTTAGGGTCTATGTTTTGGGTACTGGGCTCAGGTTTAGACTTGGCCAGGTCTGGTGTGGTTTGGGTCTGTTAGGGTTTTGGGCCATTTTTGGGCCTCGGGCAAATTTGGGCTTGTACTATGCTCATAATATATATTAGATTATTTGCGTTAAATGTGAATACTTATCACATAATTAATATTTATCGATATTAATTTAGGAAATTGAAGGCAGGGGACTGAAATCAGTGAATCATAAAGTAATAATGAGCAGAGATAAAGATGGTGTTTCTATAGCAGTCTTTGTCATACCCAATAAGAGTACCATGAACAAAACAACCAAGAAGCTCGGGACTTTGATTTCATGAAATTCTTCTTTTTTGCCTTTTCCGACCCAGCTAGGCGCATTGACAGTGGCCGGCTACTCTATGACTTTGCTGCTCTCTCGCCACAAGTTTCCAATTGAAATCACGCCTGTATCGACAAGTAAAATCCCAGTTACAAATAATAAATTGGGTCCTATACTCAATATTGTATTACTATGTTATGGTTACTTATAATTGTATGTGATTGTTTCGTGTTAAAAGTTACTAAATTTATCATGTAATTGAGTTCACCGACGTGTCCTTTTAACTTTTAAATAAATAAATAATAAATAAAGAGGCCAAAAAACTGTTCCATTTACTATTGTATGAAAATCTTCTAGCTGACTCTCTTTATATCATCTTTCGTTTCCATTTATGTACTATTATATGATCAATGAATTCATCATTTATTTTTCATACTGAAGAAATGCGAAAAATAAATCAAATCATAGATAAAAAAAATTAAGATTATATTCATCAATTTATTGAGAATAAATAAGTTGTTTGGTTTGATACATTATAGAAAATAGATTTTTAATTATTTTTCAAATTTTTAATTGATGAAAATTTAATACTCAACCTCTTAATTTTATGTTATGTACCGTTTATATTTTTTAAGCAAGTGCACCATCCTCAGTTTTGCTTGGTTAGACAATCATCCAAGTAATAAGAGAATGGTTTGTTTAAAGGCCCAATTTAGCCTAGGCCCAAATAAGATAACCAAAAATTAAAAAATACTAAACAGATGAGTCCATTAATAGTCCAATTTTACAAACCCAAAATACAAGCCCAAATACAAAGAGAAACTCAGTTGCCTAAATCCTAAAACTAAGATAGGAAACCCTAGTTGCCCTAGCCACCTGCCGTGCTGCTCCCCGACATGTCAGCGGACGCAGCACCCGAGACTTCTACCCCTTTCACCAAAACGGTAACGGCCCCAGCCCTTTTGACTTCCACCACCCCTGCAAGAAGAGAAAAAAAGGAAAAAAGCATAAGAACAAGCAATCGAAAGCAAAAATTAAACAAAAATATTGTAATATTTTCCGTTATAAAGACCGAAAACTATTGTAATGAAAAAGAGGAAGAGAGAATCGAAATAAAAAATCGAAGCAAATGTAGAAGCCCAAATTTGCCCGGGCCCTACCAGCAATACAAATTTCAGCCCAAATGGCCCAGTTACATTACAAAATTAATTGGACCAGCCCAAATACAAACCATAGGCCCAAATACAACCCAAACCCAATGAAAACTAGGGTTTCAGAACCCTAGTTTCCCCCATATGCGCTGTACACCTCTGCAGTACCCACTCCTCTGCCACCGCCATTCGCTACGTCCCATTTGCACCTGCCTCTGACGTCGCGCCGCTCGTCCATCACCCTGCAAACACGCAACACAAGCAGAAGCAGAAGGAGACAAGACCAAAATTTTATTTTTCTTTTGGCTATAAAGCCGATTTGTAAGAAACGAAAAGGGGGAATCGGTTTTAAAAAACTGATCTTTGCATCTGTAAAAAGGTCTCTTTTTCACAAATATTCAGCAAATAAAATACAACATTTTCAAGAAGATATATTTTCTGTTTAGGTATTTACTTAGGTTGTTTACTCTTATTTTTTATTTTTTTTTCTATTTTATATACGAAAATAAAAAGAAAAGGGAAAAAGGAACTCACCGAGAGTCGCTCCGTCTTCTCGCCATCGGAGACTTCTTCTCCGGTGACGGAACCGATTGAAGAGAGGCATAACGGTCTTTTCCCCTTTATTTTCGGTTGTTTTGAGGCTAGATGCGGGCTCAGGGGGTCGAGATCTAGAAAATAAGTTTTTTTTGGCTTCGCCAGCCACCGTGCGCGGCGGCGCCGATGACGGCGACCAGAGTCTGGCACGGTGGCCATTGGCTGGAGCCAAGATCGAAGGGAGGGGGGCTAGAGAGAGTTTAGAGAATTTTTTTAATGAATGGATGAAAAATGAAAATTTTTAAAAAAAATTGACTTAAATAGGGCCCATGAAACGGCGTCGTTTAGCCCTTTAACCCGCGCGTCGACCCGACCCGCGACCCAGGGTCCGCGTGTTTTTGTGTGGGTGGGTTATTTACGTGCGCGGTCCTTCCGCTTTTGAAGCGCGTTGCAATTTGCCCATTTTCGTTATTTTCTTTTATTTTTAATTTAGCCCCAGAGTTTTATTTTGGTTTCATTTTGGTCCACTGCAGCACTGCCTTTTGGGGCTATGGTCTATTTACCATTTTGGTCCCCCCTCTTTCGGCGAATGTCACAATTTAGTCCTTTTCGTTTTTTATTTTAAATTCGCCCAATATTTTCATTTTTATTTCGATTTAGTCCGCATTTTAGCACTTTTATTATTTAAGTTTATTATTATTAATATTATTATTATTATTATTATTAGTGTTATCATTATTATTACTATTATTATACTAATATTATTGCTTCTATATATATATGTATATATGTGCCCATATGTACGTTTATTTTTTTTATATATACTATAGTTTATATATGTATGTATTTACATGCATATATACATTCTTACATGTATTCTCTTTTATTTGCATAAATATATATATTTACATATCCTTTATACTTCTAAAATATGTATTTTGTATATACTCTTTATATTTTATGTATTCCATAACTTTTTATATACATATATACATTCACTTACTTTATGATTTATAACTTAAATATGTTTATATATATACATGAACATTTTATTTCCTACTATTTGTATTGTTATTGTTATACTATTTGATATTTATTTATTTATTTATTCATGTATTCGTTATTATTTTTAGGAAATGCTTTAATTATCTCGTATACTGGATTTGTTATTTTATGTATTTTATTTCTTTTTGATTATTGCTTATATTAGTTTTACTTGTATTATCATTATCATTGTGTTATACATGTTAATATTGCATTTATTCCTACCATTTTATGTTAAGTTAATTTTATTTAATATGGTTTTTAAATAAAACCAAATCCCGTATTTAGATTCGAGAAGGTCGTACCCTAACTTACTGGGTTTCGATTTTCATAATAAATCTAAATACACGAATCTTTTCAAACTCAAGTTTTAAACAATCTCGGGAATTAAGAAAAGATTGTGTCCTAACTTACTGGGCATGATCCATTTTCTAAACTCGAGATAATTAAACATCTTTTAAATAAGTAAATTTTGACATTCATTCGCATATCGAGAATTCGAGATATTGTGTCCTAACTTACTGGATACGATGCTTTCTTTCTCGATTAATGTGGAACGCGCCCCTTTTCCCAAAATTTTCAACATTTTATTACAAGGATCGTATTTTTAATTTTCTTTAAAGTTTTCAGTTTTTCGACACTAAGACATTAAGTAATCAACTAGGTACCGATTTTGGGCGTATCGAGGGTGCTAATCCTTCCTCGTGCGTAACCGACTCCCGAACCCGTTCTTCTGAATTTCGTGGACCAAACTTGTTGTTTTAATAAAATCAAACCGTTTATTAAAAATAACCACTTTTCGAGGTGATCCAATCACACCTCATAAAAAAGGATTGGTGGCGACTTCCGTTTCATTTTTCAAAATTCAAGTCGACCCCGTTTTCATAAAAAAATGGTGTCAACAGCTTGGCGACTCCACTGGGGACAAAAAATAAGAGAGTCAAGCCATGTGTTGATTACTTTGTCTTTTTGTCAAAGATTGAAAACTTGACACGATCCTTATGTTGCATTTCATTCGTCTTTATTTCAGTCTTTATCATTTTGCTTATAATTACTGCGTTTAGATTTATATTTTTGCATATTGCATTGCATGACCGTTGGTCACACCCTTTTAAGTGGGAGTGAGAAACTACGCCTTCGTGAGGTTTTCACCTCCGCATGGGATAGTGAATCACTTCCGGGATACATCCGTACCTATGTCTTCGTGAGATTTTCATCTCCGCATAGCCATAGGGAAATGTATTCCCCCGAACCGAACTCGGTCTGTATGAGCCTATAATGGGTGAAGATCGGGGAATCTGCTGGTTCAGGTACCTTATCTCTAGAGCCATACCACATGTAGTGAACCTTAGGAGCCCACCCTAGGTAGAGCCACTCCAAATCCCTAGTGGTTACTCGACTAGGTATTTTTTCCTTGCTTGTTTATGTTTTGTACTAACCCCTCTTGTTGTGTTTTGATCGCATTGCATTTGCATATTAGGAAAGAGATATTGATTCAAGTTTGATTACTAACTTAGAAAGCTTGTCATGGAATACGAATTCCTTGATAAAGTGGAAAACAATACGACTGCCTGAATATATTCTGAGAAACACAAGAAGGATGATGGAAGAGTTCGTGACCTTGCTTCGTGGCCTGAAGATTCAAGGCGATTGTCTAAGAGCCTTCGACGTTCCACCCCCTTAAAGAGGCGGACGAGCCTTATTAAGACGGGTAGGTGATGGATTGTAACCAAGATCAAGAGAATGAGCTAGCAATGGCATCTATTGGCGAGATTACTTCAAACATGCAGATGAAGAAAAAAACCGATGTTGTTTCTTGGAATATGAGGGTGAGGCCGTACATGTATCCGTTTTATGTAAGGGAATTTTTTTTTAGAAAAGTTTCCTAAATGTAATTAAATCAGAATCAATGTCTCTTTAGGCATTCATTTCATGTATTTGCATTACATTGCATTACATGCATTAAAATCCATTAAAAGAGTCTAAACGAGTAAATTTATTTCAGCTAACCTGGAGAACCAACCAACCAAACACCCTTACGATATCCAAGCAAAGACTAGAGAAATGGAACGAATGTTGGAAAAATTAGAGCGAATGCTGATTCAGATGCAGGAGCAATTGACTGAATTTCAACAGGAGATGAGAGATCAGATGCTAGAATTACGAAGAACTATGATAAACCAATTCAACCGATTGCTAGCTAGAAAGTCAAAAGAAGTGAAAAACCCGGTAGTTTACTTTGGGGTTGATAATAAGGATCTTGTCTATTCCTTCGATTGTACTCCAACAAGTGTCCAGGTCCCGCCAGATGGGCGCCCACGAGAAGCACTCTTTACTATCGGATCCCAATATTATCAGACTGGTACATCGACACCAGTGAATTGCCTGACAGGCTTAGGATCCAATTTGAGGAATGATTTAGCTAATCCTGTTGCTAATCTAGTCGAAATAAAGAAGATGAGGGTAGAGTACCCAGATACTATAAAAGCCCCAAGGAAGAAGGGGAATAAAAGGGATAATGTAGGTGGATATAACAAGGGCCACTCAAAACCAATCACTGTGGGCAGGCCAAAGACGGAGACCACCAGCAATCAGAGCCCTTTAAAGCAAGAATCTGGAGTGAAACCAGGTACTGAGAAGTCTCAATTTACACCAATCCCAATGTCGTACCAGGAGTTGTATCATAGTTTATTTGACGCACATGTTGTGTCCCATTTCTACTTGAAGCCTTTACAACCTCCGTATCCCAAATGGTACGATACAAATGCGCAATGTGACTATCATGCTGGAATTATGGGGCATTCTATAGAAAATTGCGCTGCCTTTAAAAAGCTGGTCGAAAGGTTTATCAATATGGCATTGTTAAATTTGAGGATTCAATTAGTACAGAAACCCACTGCTCAATCATACGGATAATGAAGGGAATACGATGAATGAAGAAATGTTGGGAAATGTTCACATCAGTGCCGAATATGAAGAAAAAACTGGAGAAGAGATCTTATTAGATGTTCGCCCTTCTAAACTTGAGAGTGTTTTGAATAATTAGACTGCAGAAGAGACCCCTGTAGTATTTAGAGCTTACTTAGAGTAATATTCAGAACACACTTGTTGCTTTTAGCCTAGAGGCAATAAGAACTCTTTTGTGAAATAGGCTCATGTCTGAACGTCATTATTTTAATGGAATGCATCTTTGCAATCTTTTTAAACAAATATTCTTTCATTTCTTATCAATGATTATTTTTATTCTTTTATTCTTTCTTCCAAATCACTATTGCATTCATAAACATATTGTACAACTTCATATATTATTTGTAAATTCTTTTGTACTTACAATGAGTCCCCAGATATCAATGACATGAGTGACACTGCTACAGACTCAGATCTTCCACTTGAGTGAGGCATGTGTTTAGACGGATCTCATGACTTTGGAAATGACATAGATCATAGCTTATCTCCAAACTTGTTGAGGATGGTAGAACAAGAGGATAAACAGATCCTACCTCTCAAGGAATCATTAAAAATTGTGAGCTTGGTAAAGACTAGAATTGACCTGACCATAGAGACGAAGCAAGACCTTGTTGAGTTACCTCTAGAGTTCAAAAATGTCTTCGTATAATCATACTCAGATATGCCCGGGTTAAACGTCGATAATGAAATTTGCACAACAGCACGATGTCAGAAATATGCAGTATGAATGATGTAATTCTCTGCCGGGGCAATGCCTTTCTCGTGGAGTCAGCATAGCTTTGCCCATTTGAAGTCGAATTTCCATCTCTTCAAGTTGTTGTTGGGTCTATGCTGATTAAAGAGGAAGATCCAAAGTTTTCTGTAGTAGTTGCGCCCCAAAAGGCTCAAATCAAAAATGGAAGAAAAAAAATCAAAATCAAAGTAAAAAAAAATCAAAAAATTAAAATAAAAAAAAAGAAGAAAAAAGAAAAAATCAAATTCAAGATCAAAATGAAAATAAGAAAAAGAAAGAAGAATGAAAAAGATAAATCTAGATGAAAAATCAGAATAAAAGGAAAAAGAAAAAAAGAAAAGGAGAGGCCAAAGTGAAAACCCGCAAAGGGCGCTTTGTGACCAAAAGTGGTTTTGAGTTGAAAACCTGAAAAGGGCGACTCAAATTTTGAGCAAAATAGGGCAGGGCCATCATCATCATCGAAGGTTTCCAATGGGCATTGCTTCACTATTGAGATCATTAATTACTTCATCAAATGGATAGAGGCTACTGCATGCGTCAATGTCATCATGTGCCGATATAGAATTCCAGAGAGGATGGTATTGGAAATTACATTGAACTTGAATGGCAGCACGATAGCTGAGGGCTGTAATCAGTGCAAAATCAGACACCACTGTTTGTCACCGCACTGCAAGGCAATGAATTGCAAAAATGACTGAACTTACAAGGATTGGCATAAGGAATCACCATTTGCCCTCATTGCTTGCCAAACATCTATCTAGATTTCTATCAGAGTAACGTTGTTCTCTTTGGGTTACGGGATTGAGGTAGTTTCACCTATTGAAATCCCCCCTCTCCGGGTATTAGAGTTGGAAAGATCCAATCGCGATGTGATCATTTAGACTTGGGAAAAGGGTTAAAAGCTATTCATCAGGGTCGGATATATCAGGAACAAATGACACGAGCCCATAATGAACAGTGTCATCTCAGAGAATTCCACGAGAGGGTTGGATGTTGAAAAGATCATTTGAAAGGATTCTAGAGGGAAATGAATGCCAAACCGAGAATGTCCCTATGTTGTAAAGAAGACCTTTTTCAGATGAGCACTGATCCTGAGTGAGATTTTTAATCCTATAAGCTCGGATCCAGTCAAGAAATACTTCGTTTAAAGAAGAAGAAAAGACCAATGTGAAAACCCGCAGAGGGCACTTTGAGTAAGAAAAAAATATGAAAAATGGTGCCCGAGCCAAAAAAGTGGTGCCCGAGGCTCGGCCCATTTTCTAAACGGGCCTTATTTTTTTGCCCAAGCCCATATTTCGGGTCTATATTTTTACCCAAACCCTCCCATATTTCGGGAGGGCTATCGGGCCAGGTCGGGCCGCCCGGCCCATGAGCACCTCTAATATGTACTCATTATATTATTGTCATTTTGTTTTATTATTTATGTAATTTTACCATAATTTCTCCATTATTGTACATTGTAGATAATTGCCACATACATTTGTTTTTCGGTATAAGCGTATAAAAAAAATATAAAGACTAAGGCGATATTCTTTATTTTGAGGATTTGAGAAATTGTGCCCCTAACTTACGGGATACGATTTTCTCCTCGAACCAAAATAATCGAACGTCCCTTCTCTCTCCCTCTTTTTTAAGAAATAATAATTAAAAATATATAAGATTTGGGCAATAATTAAAAAATGAGCATTCTTATTTTCAGGGATTCGAGACATCGTGCCCTACCTTACGGGGCATGATTCTCTTCCTGATTAACTTGAAATACGAAGACATTCTTCATAAAATTTGATTTAATTTCTTATTTTTGGGGATTCGAGACATCGTGCCCTAACTTACGAGGCATGATTTTCTTCTCGATTAACTCGAAATATGAAGGCATTTTTCATAAAATTTGATTTAATTAGCGATATTTTAATCAAATAACATCATGCAAAAAAAGGAGGTCGTACTTTAAATTTTCTTCAAATTCACAAGTCTCAATGTTAATACATCAAGTAATCAACTAGGTACCAATTTTGGGCGTTTGAGGGTGCTAATCCTTCCTCATGCATAATTGACTCTCGAACCTATTTCCAGGGTTTGTAGACCAAAAATCATATTTTTAGTAAATTTAATCTTCTATTAAAATGATTTAATTTCAAGGTGACCCGATCACACCTAAATAAAAAAGATTGGTGGCGACTCCATTTTCATTTAAAAAAAATAAAAAGTCGATTTAAAAAAAAGGTTTCAACAGTCTGGAATTGAAGAGAGTTTTTTTAAATGGAGAGAGGAAGTGTTGCAAATAAGTGAACGAGATATATGAGTTGGAATTGAAGAGAATTTTTTTTATGGAGAGAGGAAGCGTTGCAAATAAGTGAACGAGATATATTAGAAGGCAAAGGGGAAAATCAGAGCATATTTGGTAACACTAAGCATAACGACAGGCAGTGTTTGGTAAGGTGGAGAAAGGAAAAAGTGGCTGAAGATTAAGCTAAACAAAGTAAATAAATTCAAAGAATTTTGAGAGTCAAAATTCCTTTCATCAATTGTAAAAGACTCCTGTTTATAATGTCTCGAAAAATGGGAGTTACAAAGTTGGCAATTAATAGGAACAATGGAATAAATTTCAATTATAATGACATTAATGGTTAATATGGGATGATGAAGAGTGTTTGATGGTGATGGTAATGGTGAATAGTGGAGAAGAATTTACTATATTTTTGAAAGGAAGGAAAAACACTCAACTCTACAGAATTCACTATATTTTTGAAAGGAAGGAAAAACACTCAACTCTATAGGAAAATGTTTAGAAGAGAACTTTCAAATACCTCCGTATCTGATCCAACAAGCCAAGCTCTCTGAAATATCCCAACAGTGAAGACAACCCAGGAACCCTACCATATTCCGAGGTTACTTTCACTTCTTCTACTTTGTTGAAGCGGTCCCATGCGAAACATATTTCGTGGAACATTTCTTGAAATGCAAAATGATGGTTGTTCTTGAATGAGAGTTGTTTCGGAATAATAGTTATTTTGGTTTGTTCTAAACGTGAGTTATTCTCAACATAGTTGTTCTTAATGTTGAGGTTGTTCCAAATAAGAGTTGTTCCTCAATAATAGCTCTTCTGGAAAATCACAATTGTTCCGAACAATGGTTTTTCTAAACACAGTTAATTTTGAAACATCATTATTCTAAACAAGAGTTGTTATGTATTTTAGCTATTCTTAACAGGAGTTGTTCTGAAATAACAACTACGTTGGAAGATAGTTGTTCTAACTAAAGCCATGTTCTGGACATAACTATTCTCGAATAATAGTTGTTACTCTGAAAGAGATACGTTTGGTAGCACAATTTGCTGAAATATAATATTCTTTATCTTAGGAATGAGATAAAATGTTAGTAGCGAAAATTGAATATCTACATTTTACCCTTGCATGAGAATTCTTAATAGAAGAAGTTATCATGTAAGAAGAGTGTAGTATAAATAAATAAATAAAACAATTATATACTTGTAAAAAATAAAATTCATGTTATGTAGAAAAAGAAAAGAAAATATTGAATTTCCCACATTGTTACCCCTTCATTAATTTTTGTTTTGATAAGAGAGGAGAAAGAAAAAAAAGAAAAATTCATGTATAAAAACAAGTATATTATAAAAAAATGACAACTTTTCTTAAAAATTTGTGAATAATTTGATTGTTTTGTTTTTCTTAAAACTCTGGAATATATATTCTTATATGTAGAATAAAGACTTATCTGATTTGTTGTGGTTGACTTTATATATATATATATATACTATGAATAATGTAATACCCAATTTATGCCCAGCCTACATACATAAAAAAATAAAATAAAATAAAAAAAAACAAACCAAATAAAGAATAATGTCCAAAAAGATTAACGTCCAATTACAATAAAATTACCAGCCCAAATGTTCTAAGCCCAATTTAGTCCTTAACCCAAATACTAAACCTATCAGACCCACCAAGCCCAATACACCCTAGCCCAGTGCAGAAAAAAACCCAGATTCCAAAAACCCTAGAGTTTTTTTGGAATGGTCCAGTGGCCATTTTTCCTTAGCCGCTGAAACAATTTCGTCCACCATCGCTTCCATCCGTCTCTTGCACGTGCCGCGTCTTCCACGTGCGCCTCCAGCTGGTGTGTACCTGCATCATAACAAACCAACAACAGCAAAGAAGCAATAGGATAACGGCAAAGAAGTCGAATAACAGAAATAGCAGAGAAAAATAGAGATTTTTTATTTTTTATTTATTTTCGATTCGGCTATATAAGGCCGATTCTAACGCTGTAAAGGGGATCTTTTTTTTCTACAGAGATATCGGATAGAAGAAAATCAAAAAAGATTGAAAGGGATCGAAATAAAAAGAGATTCATAAGGTGATTGAAAATTTTTCTTCACTTTTCTCTGTTTTTGTTTTTGTGTTATTTTGTTCATTAATAGTATAGAAATAAAAAAGAAAGAAAGGTGAGAGAGCGAAGAGTTTACCTGACGATTGATTCCTTGCTTACTCCGTTGTAATCGGAGATCGAGTGAGGGATCTTGAAAAGGCTAGCTCGAGAGCATGAGACGGAGGCCATGGCTTTGAGAGATTTTGGAACGGCACAGCCATGAACAAAAGGGCCTAGGGTTTCTTCTTTTTAACTTTTGTTTTAAAAATAAAAAATGGTTGCTAATTAGGTTTAATGCGGCGTTTATATGCGTTGAAAAACGGGGCTGAGATCCGCGCGGTGACCCTACCCGAGGGCAGGATCCGCGCACTTTCGTTCATCGATCTATTTGCGTGAAGAGTCCCTCTTTCTTTTGTGTTGTTTCAATTTGATTTATTCATTTTTTAAATTTTTACCTCATATTTGGTTTCGATTCCATATGGATCCGTGTTCAAATGGTGCTGTTTTTAACGTTTGATTTTGAAACTTCTGGATTTATGCGGTTAATTACTGTTTTAGTCCCTTGGTTTTGAATCGATTGTAAATTTAGCTTGCTTTTATTTTTTTTTGCTGTTTTTGATCCTTTTAGTTTCGTTTTGATTTCAATTTCATCTTTGATCCACAATTTTGTTATTTTTATTCTTATTTATTTTATTTTTCTTTCTTTCAATTATATTTCAAATTTAATTTAGATTTTAGTACTTTAATTTTAAATTTAATTAGTTTTTATTTTGACATATATTTTCGAAAAATCTAGTATTATTTTAATATTTAAGCTTGACATTGTTTTTTAAAACTTATTATTAGTATTATCTTAATATATAGTATACTTTTATTTTAAATTGTCATTAATATTATTTAAATTTATCATATATCCTAATTTAAAATTTATCATGTACTAATTTTTAAAATTTTCTTTTATATTTTTTTTACACTTCAAAGAATTATACGATAGTATCCTCATACATTATTATATATATATATAATCTATATCTTTATTCCATGAATATTTTTTTATTTGTATAACTATGAAAATTTTTTAGTGCCCCTTTAATATTTTTGAGTTACCCATATGTATATAATTTCATTCTTTAAAATACTGTCTTTTACATTTTGTATATTTTAACTTTTGTATATTATTATATATACCATTATTTATATCGAGTTTTCACTTTATATATCACTTATTAGATTAATATATGTATATTACTTTGTATGATGCTTATTTTAATTTTCCTCATATGCAACAATTATTTTAAAATTTGTTTAAATATTATTGTCTCACATAGTATTTATTTTAAACTCAATTTTGGTTATTTCAATATCTTGTATATTATTGTAAATTTTTGTACATATACTTTATTATTACAATTTCATTTCTTTTATGTCATTTTTTAGTTATTTCAAAAATTTTACATTTGGTTTGCATTTGCATTAATCGGCTTGTTTTTTATTAGCTTTTGAATGTTGATATTAATATTGGCGTAATGTACAATTGAGACTATCTTTGCTATGTTTGTCAGAATTTATCTATTATTTATTCATTATTCTTTAGTATGTGTTTGGATTATAAGCTATCTTTTACATCATACATTGACATTCAATCATATTACATTTGTTTTAAAAAATGGTGTTTCATTAAAAGCACCAAAATCATTTTTATTTCATAATTTTCAAAATACCGTATTCACGATTCTCGAGAGAATTGTGCCCTAACTCACTGGGCTTCAATTTTTCCGATGAATTTAGATAGCCGAGTACCTCTTTTGACCATTTGATTTCTAAATAAAGCTTTTAGGGATTTCAAAATGTTGGATCCTAACTTACTGGATATGACATTTTGCTATCTCGAATTAAGGATTTTAAAATAAAAAACAATATTTGGTGTTGAGGAATGTCGAGAGATCGAACCCTAACTTACTGGATTCTGATTTCTCGATTGACTCAAATAACCAAATATCCTTCTCAAAATGTACGATTTTTTAAAAATTTTAAAAGACAAACGTGAATTCGAAGATTAAACTGTTGCACCCTAACTCACTGAGTGTGATAATTTATCTCTTTGAAATGAGTATTTCTTATCATACAATTTGGTTCATTCAAATTTTCTTTTCAAGGAATTGTATTCTAAAATCTTTTCAAATTTTCGACACTAAAGACATTAAAAAATCAATTCAGTACCAAATTTTGGGCGTTACGAGGGTACTAACCCTTCCTCGTGCGTAATCGACTCCCGAACCTATTTTCTCAAAATTTCGCAAACCAAAATCATTTTCAAGGTGAGTCGATCACACCTTAATAAAGGATCGGTGGCGACTCCCATTTTCATTTTCAAAGTCGATCCCCATTTTTCAAATATAAAAAAAATGGTTTCGACAAATAAGATCAACAACAATGAATATTTCGGATCAATTAAGGAAGGATCATTCTTATCTTTTTCAAGTAGTACAGTGATAAGTGCACATATTTTACATATTTGATGCCTGAGCATTTAACATTTTCCATGACCCATAGGTAAAATATTGCATTTTAGTTTAGATTTCTATTATAAAATTCATTTGCATTTATTTATCTTTTTAGTATTTTTCTTTTATTTTATGCATTTTTAAATAATTAAATTTGATTTAGATATTTTTTAACTTGAAATAGGTGCATGGAAGCTTAAGGCTCGGGTTTTGAGACCATCGAAATATTAGACGAAAAACCAAAATAAAGCGTAGCCGAAAACGAGGAGTTTAAAATAATTATCATGAAATACTTATTGATACTACTTTTGGAAAATAAAGGCATGGAATAATAGAAGATTGAAATTAGTGAATCATAGAGTGATATGAGTGGAGACAAAGATTATTTTTCTATAGCAACCTTTGTCATGCCAAATAAGGTTACCAAATAAGGTTACTAAATTTAAACACATAAATATATTATATTAATAGTATTAAATGCAATACAATTGTCTATCAAGGTCTTGTCATCAATTACAAGTTAGTGTCGAGCTGATCTGTGACATCAACCCAATCAGTGGCATTATCTATATACACAAATTTGGTGAGAGAAAGCATTTTATATTAAAAGTTAATTTTTTTTAAAAGTTTACTCAGCGGGAAAAAAATTATTTATAAATTCATTAGATATGAGTTCATTTTCTAGACATAATAATTTTAGTTCATTTATTTATAAAAACATGAAAATATAAAAAGATCATCAAAATAATATAGTAGTCAGTTAATAAAAGGATATATTCACTTTTTTTTTACTGATGATACCCGATTAACCCGTGACACCAACTCAATTAAATTATAAGGATATTCAAAACCCCATTGAACTTTTATTTTATTCCTAAACCTTTTAATTTGTTTCTAGCAGATTTTGGGGCTGGTGAGCCCATTTTTGGTTGCTGCAGCCCTTTTGTTTGTTTTTAGCTAATTGAGCCCATTTTTTTTATTAGCTGAAGTTTAGTAGGTTTGACTTTAAAGCCCGTTGCTAAATGATGTTGGTTCAAATGGATATGTTGGATGTACCTTGGTTAAATCGTATGGCATATTTTAGTTATGGTATTTTGGAAATACCAAAAATTTTCTATTTTGGAAATTTATTCACTCGAATATTAAATCGTTTTATCATATATATACATACATGTGTAGTATCATAACTAAATTTTATATTGCACATTTTTAAATTTCAGATTTTCGTGATAAAGTATTAATTTTAGGTATCGTAGGGATGCTATAACCTTCTCTACGCATAACCGATTCCTAAATATAATCAGGAAATTAAAATTTTATTAGATAATCAGAATTTTTAAAATTTAAATAAATATTTAATCAAATAAAAAAATTAATTAGATAATTTATCCATTTGGTTTAACTTAAATATTTATTTATATAGTTTCTATATTATTAGCTAATTTAAGTTTTAATTTGATATAAAAAATTTAAATTTTAATTATCACATTTTAAAATATACATGTAGTAACCATATTTTGTCGAGGTCAAGTTCGGTCTAGAGTTGTATTTGAATTTCATATATATAACTTTTTAGTTTATTATTATTGACAATTTTGTAATACTAAAATAAAAAAAGAAGATGAAAAAAAGATTAAAATATGCAGAAGGTTAAACATTGTTTAGACGGTTTTGAAAGTATATGTCTCTGTACACGTAAAAGGGTTGATAAGGGAAGTTTTATAGAAAAACCAGGGCGCCATCTTTACCATTCAACTAAACAATACTTGTTCATAGGAATGGAACAAATTTAATGGTTAATTGTTTATCTTTTCAGCAAATTCTCGTGGTAAGAGGATTTGTCATTACTTCTGACGATGGATATCCTAGTTACAACAAAAGAAAAACACACTAAACAATTCAATAACCTCATGGCGGAAACATATAGGGAGGAGAACCATACGGTTAAAGAGAAAAAGAAAGGAGAGCATGGGCAGAGATGTAAAGAAGCAAGGAGAAGAAAAAGAAAAAGAAAGAAAAGTCATGATTGGTAACATGTTGCTTCATCACCATTACTTGCACCTTGACAAGTCTTGAGCATGAAAACTCTTGATTGGTAACATGTTGCATTTGTAGTGGCCCAAATTTGTCCGGCCCATATAAAATAAAAACCAAAAAATAAAAAAATAATATTAATATCAAAGTCCGCTTACAAAAAAAAAACAGTTTGGCCCAAATTACAAGCCCAAACCTAAACTACACTAACCCAAACCTACTAAACCTAATAACCTAGCAGCCCAAAACCTAAAGATTTTCGAAAAACCTATCTCCCTCTTGTGCCGCAACCTTACCATGTCGGCAGGCTTGCCGTCTGACACCCCCTCTGCCACTACCACCTGTAAAACAACAGAGAAACAAAAATAAAAAGCACAAGCAGAGAAAAAAAACAAAAATAATATACCTTGTAATATATTTGGCTATAAAAGCCAAAATCATCTTGTAACACACACAAAAAAAAAATCGAATACAAAAAACGAAGTTCAAAAAAAAAAGAAGGTAATTTATTTTATTTGCTTTTTTATTCCGAAAAAATAAGAATAAAAAAAAAGTTTTAACTTTTACTTGTTAAGAGCCGTCATCGAGAACCACCTTCAATTTGAGAAGCCTCATTGAGGGCCTCGCCGGAGAGGGAAGAAAGTGAATGGTTTCTTCTTCCTTTTTTTTTTTCACCGATCTCGCCCTTTTTTGGGTGTTTTATCCCTAGATCTAACTCTAGGGTTTCGAAAGGATTAAAAAAAAGTTTTTTTTTTATTTTTTGACCACTATAGGTGGTGGTCGCCGGCGTTGATGACCGGTGGTCACGACGGCCTTGTGGCCGGAGCGAGAGGGGGGGGGGAATTTCAGAGAAAAAAGAAGAAAAAAGAGAATTTTTTTTTGAAAAACTAAAACCAAATAAATTTTTTTTGGGAATTTTTTAATTTATACAAGCCCCTAAAATGACATTGTTTTGGCACAACCCAAAAATTCGATCCAAATTACCCTTAGGATTCTCGTGTTTTTGCATGGGAGGAGCTAATTTCCATTTTGGTCCTTCCGTTTTTTTGCTCTTTCTTAATTTCGTCCTAATTCATTTTTATTTGTTTTATTTTTGCCCCTTCTATTTTATTCTTGTGCGATTTAGTCCCTTGACCCACTGTGGACCCATTGAGGGGATGACAAGTGAACTTGGGTTGGGAAAGTAACCCTCTGGGTCCCTATTTTTCCATTTTATCTTAATTCCACCCTTTATGTTTTGTTGTTGTTTTAATTTTACACTTTAAATTTTATTACATTTTTAATTTAGTCCCCCTGACTAACTGGTAGCTTCTTTAAATGTGGCGCGTACGTAGTGGTTGGGATAATTAAATTTTGAGTCCTTGTGTTTTTATGTTTTATTTTACTTTAATATATTATTTTCAAATTTTTCATAATTTATCCTTTAAATTTTACCACAGTTTTGATTAGGTCATTTATTTAATTTAACTCATTTATTTTTAATGTATTTTTGTTTTCTTAGTATTTTTAATTTTGCCATTTACATTTTTTACCTTTAAATTAAGCAATTTTTACTTTTATCTTCGATTTATTATTATTATTATTTTGTTTGTTTCATTATTAAATATGGTATTAACTAGTCATAATCATTATTATTATTGTTATTATCATCGATTTGTGCTGTTATTATTATAGTTGCTTTATTACTATTTGATTATAGTGATTACCGTTATTTATGTTCTTATATTATTATTTTACTATGGTCATTTCAAATTTTTTATTTATATTTTATATTTTTTTTTCTCGTGTAGTTATTTTATTTTAGTCATTATCATCTTATCCATTATGCTTAGATATATTTATTTATTTTCGCACTATGCTCAACTGCATATCATATTAAGTGATGCATTCGTTTTTACACAACGCATAAGAAGAAATTAAAATCGAGGCAATATTCTTTATTTGGGGAATCTGAGGGGTCGTGCTCCTAACTTACGGAGTATGATTTTTCTCTTTGAACCGAAGTAATTGAATAACTTATTTAAAATGAAAACACATAGGATTTAGGTAATAATCAAACGGCAATTATCCTTATTTTCGATGATTTGAGACATCGTGCCCTAACTTACGGGGCATGATCTTTTTTTCTCAATTAACTCGAAATAAAGCCTTTTCCACAAAATTTAATCTAGTTTGCGATATTTTAATAAAATCATACAAGAAGGGGATCGTACTTTAAATTTTCTTTGAATTCTCAATTCTCGACACTAAGACATCAAGTAATCAACTAGGTACCAATTTTGGGCTTTATGAGGGTGTTAACCCTTCCTCATACGTAACCCACTCCCGAACCCATTTCTTGGATTTTGTAGACCAAAAAAAATTATCGTTTTAATAAATCTAACATTTTATTAAAATGACTAAAATTTGAGGTGATCCAATCACACCTAAATGAAAAGTCGATTCAAAAAAATGTGTCCACAGCTATCATCAAATATGGTTGGTTCATCTTGAAATGAAACTCCGGTCTTATTGAGAACATCATCTTGTTCTTCATTGATTGTAGCTGCTTAAAATATTTTCCCTCTCGGTTCAAACATTTTCACCTTGATAGTATTTCTAACCCATTGATGTTGGCTTTCTCCATAAAAGTGATTCCAAGCTTGATTTTTTTTTTTTGACATGGAAACATATACTAATAGGCATTAATATATCATTTATTAATTTCGGTGAAGGTGGATGCTTACATGTTTTTTTTCTCAAGAATTAGATGAGTGGAAATATCAAGCTATAAGGCAACAGTTTAGCATTTAAAAATTTTGATAAGGTAGTTGTCAAGATTACTAGAACGCGATTTCATTAATTATTCTTAATAGTAGAATGTCTTTTTTGCATGTATACCGCCAGATTATATATTTTGCGGGTATACTGCCAGATAAAAAGTACAGATATATTGCTAGAATCACACTTCTTCCGTCTCATTATCATACCTCACCCCAATGTATATGCAGTCATAAACAGATTCAGATATATCAAAATGTCATACACAGATGTATTGTGCTAATTTTTGAACGAAACAGATCAGAACATGCCAATGTCATATACAGAAATTCAGATCAGATATGCCAATTTTATATAACTAAGCATGCTTTCAGGAATTATAAAGACATCCCTAACGTACCAAAAATTGCTACATATTGGTTGCTTTGTTACCATCTATGGATGCATACAGAATGTTATTTTCAAACCTACGACCCAAAACACATCCCAAACAATTCTGCTCGAAATGGGCCCACATGACCCAATTTATTGGGCCCACACACTCGTGTGACGTTGATTGACAGTTTCATTCGCATCGTTTAATGAATTTTTTGAGCTCAGGTCACACACCTGATCGATTCTGAGATGTCGACAGAACAACATCACCAAATTCTGCCAAACGACATAAAGAAACATTTAATTACACAGAAATGACCCTTACTTCCTAAAGAAAATCGTGTTAGAATTGTAAAATAAATCTAAAATAAAATTTAATAAATCAGGACTATCATGTCAAATCATCAAGAATAAATCAAGAATAAAACTAGATACGAAAGCGTAACTGAAACCATGAATTACTTGAAATTTTTCCGGATCTTGAAGATTTGATCTTTCAAATTAGCAATCAAGAAATTTAGAGAATATTTGCTCTCTTTTTACTAATGATGGGGTATTAGAAAATATATCTTGTATGTAATTTGAGACCATAACCCTAATATTTATAACATTAGCACATTAGTTCTAATTCCTAATTAGCCCATCATTCATTAGGATTTGATTAAAACTCAATTACTAGAGTATCTACACGTATTTGACCAATACTTTATTTAATAATTAAAGCCCAATAAAATTTTAACCAAATTAGATTACTTTCAATTTGGGCTAACCTATCATGATAGTGAATAATAACATGTAATTACCCTTATTATATATGTGATGTCCATATTTTTCAACAAGTCGACTAAAAACTAACACATTCGTCAACAAAATTCCCGAATTAACCAACCAGCTCTCCAAAAATCGGCATTTAGCACTTATCTCGCAAAGAAAAAAAACAGCAACTAGCAGAGTTAATTGGAGGATCAGGTAATTCACGCTCCTCACCTAACCAAAATTATAAAAGATCAATTAACCCCAACAACACAACGATAATTAGTACCCAAAGTAACATTCGAAGAACTTACTTAGGATGAAGTTACAAATCCTACTCCAAGATACTTACCACGCACAGCCGAAACAAATCAATTGGCAAAGAGGCGGCAAAACAGAAAACAAGATAAAAATCAAGGGAAACAGTAGAATAGAAGCAAAGGGGTGGCAAAAGAGAAAAAACTACAACCTATCAGATTTATTTAGTAGTTGAGTTTGACCGAAACTCTAACACCTTAGGTGGCAACAAGTGACATTCCACTTTTGCACACAACAAGATTTGAACAAAGGACTCATAAGTAAGCTAAAGCTGGTAAACTCATTTTTATTAGTAACCTTACAAAAATTAAAAATAACCCTTACCAACCAAGACATATATGGTATCAAAATTAATGGAAAAATTGTAAAAAAAAAAAAAGAATTGAACACAAGATCTAAAGTAAACATCCAAGACACTTAACAAATCGAAATTTAGAAAAATTGGAGCATTACAATACATACAACTAAACCTGTACATTACCGAATAAAAAAACTAGTAAATTATATAAAAAGGTGAAGTTGCATAGATAACTTCGTTAAATGGGACTTGGATAGTTTATTTTAATGGCAAATCAAAAAATATTAACAGTTGATTTAAAATATTTGAAACACAATAATTTATTTCAATTATCAATGTCAAAACAATAAAGGATAATAATATAAACAAAACCAATCCATTTAAATGAAATTAAGTGTATCAAAAAATAAAACCAATTATTTTTATATTAGGTAATGATGCTGACATGTTTTCCAGCTGACTTTGCCTACTTGTTTAGGGCAATTTACCAGAAAAAGCCTTTTTTTTTTTCAAAATTTACCGAAATGGGCCGATTTTTTTATTATTTACCAGAATGATCCATTTTTCGGGAAATCGTGCCCACGTCAGCGCGATGTCAGGGTACATGGCAGGACATTGCGAGGGAGCGATTTCCTTCCACGTCAGCAGGTCGCGCTGACGTGGACGCGATGTCCTGCCACGTAGCGCATTCCTGGGGACGCGATTTTGACATATTTTTCACGTTTGGTTTTTTTGGCTTTTAGGGTTTAGGGTCAGGCTTTTTAGGCAGAAAATGTTTCGGAATAAATTATTTCGAGTTGACGTTTCTGGTCAAATAGTATAAAATCGCTTCTACCAGGATGCTATTTGAGAAGAAATTGTGAAATCGCGCCCTCGTGGACGCGATTTTGCTACAGTAGGTCATGTAAGAAATAGTAAAATTTATGAAATAAACTAAAATTATTAAGTCCAGAAATTGTGTTAATGGTTAGTAAAATTATCAAAATATGTAAAATTATTAAGCCAAAAATTGTATTAATGGTTAGTAAAATTTATGAAATAAACTAAAATTATCAAGTCCAAAAATTGTGTTAATGGTTAGTAAAATTTATCAAATTAAGTTAGGTTAGGGTTAGGGTTTTTAATTAATTTAGATTAAGGTTAGGGTTTTTAATTAATTTAGGGTTAGGGTTTTTAATTAAGTTAGGTGAGGGTTAGGGTTTTTAGTTAATTTAGGTTAGGGTTAGGGTTTTTAGTTAATTTAGGTTAGGGTTAGGATTTTTAATTAATTTAGGTTAGGGTTAGGGTTTTTAGTTAATTTAGGTTAGGGTTAGGGTTTTTAATTAATTTAGGTTAGGGTTAGGGTTTTTAATTAATTTAGGTTAGGGTTAGGGTTTTTAGTTAATTTAGGTTAGGGTTAGGGTTTTTAATTAATTTAGGTTAAGGTTAGGGTTTTTAATTAAGTTAGGTTAGGGTTAGGGTTTTTATTTAGGTTAGGTTAGGGTTTTTAATTAATTTAGGTTAGGGTTAGGGTTTTTAATTAAGTTAGGTTAGGTTAGGTTAGGTTAGGGTTTTCAATTAAATTAGGGTTTTTATTTTATTATATCAAATAATATCAAAATTTTCTTCAAAAATTTCTATGCGTATTACATCAAATAAACTTCTATTTTATTACATCAAATAATAAATTTAAATACGGCAATCAATGCCTATGCCCGTGGGATTCGGTTCCATATGGCGGTCGTCGACGGTTGCGCGCTAGATTCCTCCTTCCTCTAGCTTCCGGCGGCGGTTGTTCTTCCTCCGGTGGTGATTGTGGTTCTTCCGGTTCGGCATCTGGTTGTCGGACTTGGGACGATGATCCACCTTCAAAGAATAGTGTATGTGGAGGTGTTTGCATCATGAACGGCGACGGTGTTTGAAAGCCATACGTTGCTGGCGATTGGTAAAAAGGAGAGCTCCCCGAAGGCATGTGCGATCCCTCCTGCGCCGCTGGCCTAGATATCGACGGTCCGCTCGGCATAACAGGAAATGGAGCTGAACCGGGCATTTGGCTCCAACCTGCCATAGTATTCGGAAAAGGATACATGTAAGGGTTAGGGTACATATAAGGGCTAGGAAACATACTTGGCATCATAGGGAAAGACGGTTGCGTGGGTATCATCTGTTGAATTGCTGCGTCAGGTGACTGCGTCAGTGCTCTCGTTGGGGCCGGTGATTGCATGCCCGCTGATGATGCGCTGGGTGACTTTCTAGGCCTCGTTGAGGGGATGCCTTCGAAATCTTCTCGCCTTGGATTTAGAGGCCCGTGCCTTTCCCTTCCGAGACGTAATTGTCGTTGCCTCTCCTCTGGCGTAAGTAAATACGGCTTGCCATGGATCCTAAACCATGGCATGTATTCTGGAACGCACGCTAACTCCGGAACGATGATTTCTTCCCGAATAGGTAGATATTCATGCCGATTTTCTCACATTTCTGTGTACTCGGACCAGTATCTAGGCCAATCCGTACCTAATAGCCGAAGGTCGATTTTGTGGTGCTCGTCAAACTCTTCAGGGTCCGCAGGAATCGGTTGTCTACATCCAAACTGTCGTAGCACTCTGTCTGTCTGGTGGGGCTCCACGGTTGCATAGTTGATCAACACCACTTTCACGTGCCAAGCGTTTGGATTTTGTAAAAACTCTTTCGGGATTACTGCCCGAATTGTCGGATCCTCGTATGGTGTCCATTGAAACTATATGAACATGATAGAAATATTAGTTATATACATAATACTAAATACTAAATACTAAATATCAATCGACTAGCGAATGTATGGAAATATCTATTTGCAATAATACTTACTTCTGCTTCTAACCGTTGGTCCAATAGAAGCCATATATCTTCAAGTTCAGACGGTAATCCACGATAACTTGCCGGATGGTTCCACCTAATTAAATAAATTTTTAGCATACTTTTATTCTTACAAAATCTACATAATAATTCTAAAATGTAATATAAAATTTACCTCGTTACGAGTGGGAATGTCTATGGGTGGTTCACTCGAGGACGTAGAAATGGAAAGCGAAACCGTGCCCATGATTGCAGTAGTGACAGGCAACCTCCGATGGTTGCTCTCCTCGGTTGCGTCACCTCGCACGTCTCCCGATATAATGTTGCCAAGACGGCAGACCCCCAACTAAATTCACCGACTCTTCTAAAATCAACGAGTTTTAACAGTCACCTTAGATGTACACGGCTCCGTGACGTGTCCGGCATCAGATAACCTCTAATTATTTGAAGAATGTATGATCGAGCATATCAGATTCTTTGGATTTCTGTTGAATTTGCATTCGGATCGGGGAAGGTGGCACGTAACCAGCCCATCTCGACCTTACCTCCATCTATTTTTTCCGGAATAGTGCCCAAAAGCTCGTAGCACATCGCCTCCCAATTGCTAGATTGGACAGACCTGGTGACTGGGTGCCCGTCCACCGGCAATCCCAACTGCATGCTGACATCTTCTAGAGTGATAGTGCACTCTCCACATGGAAGATGAAATGTGTGCGTCTCGGGTCTCCACTTCTCGATCAACGCACTAATCAATTTCGAGACCAACTTGCATCCTCGGCCTACCGTCCCCACGTGCCAAAAACTCGCTTCCCGCAGGTAGTTCTCTACTAACGGTGATGGAGGAGCATGCATATTTCGGATATGGCATTCCAATACCCGATCTTCAGACTTTTATAACAAACAATAAATTAATAATTATCTAAAAATACTTAAATAAAAAATCTTAAATAATAATTACAAATTAAATTTAATACTTACCATTTTCATTTGCTCTATCGATATGTGATTGCTATCAAGACGAATCAATGATCCGGCCATTGATGAAAATATAAAAAAAATTAAAATTATTTTAAAAAAATATAAAAAAATTAATAATTATTTTAAAAAAATAGATTTGAGAGAATTTTGGAAGGAAATTGAGAGGAAATTAAAAATAAATATGGGTTTGAGAGAATTTTGAAAGGAAATTGAGAGAATTTTGGAAGGAAATTGAGAGGATTAGAGAGGAAAAATTAGATAGGATTTGTTTGTGAAAAAAAATAAAGGGGTGGGGGGTATTTATATATATATTTTGACCGTTGGGGGGGCAACTGTCAAATTTTTGACTGTTGGGGTACTGTTCACGCGCGGAGGACATCTCGTCCACGTCAGCAGGTCGCGCTGACGTGGACGCGATGTCCTGCCATGTACCCTGACATTGCGCTGACGTGGGCGCGATTTCCCGGAAAATGGATCATTCTTGTAAATAATCAAAAAATCGGCCCATGTTTACATCACAAAAATATCTACAACACTATAAAAATGACAAAATTGAGTTGTCGTTTTTTTTCATGTTGCCAAAAATGAAAATAAAAATTTCAAATTTTTGTCTACTAGCCTATTTTCTTACCGATGCACCCCTCGAATAATATTATATAATTATATCGTGACACTAAAAATACAATATAATATGAATATTAAAAATATGCTACCTTATATTGAAGAAAATAACAAAATATATATTTGTTATATTTTATTACGGGGAAAGATTCACTTATACCAATATAAAATTAAAATAGTTTTACACTCTTTCGTATATTTTTGTATGATTAATATTTTAACAATTTAGTCATTGAAATTATCAATATAACTGTACTTATCATGTGTATAAATTTTCGAAACAGTCCAATATCTCTATCATATCGATCTAAAATGTTGTATATATTAATATTGTTACGCCCCAAAATATAAAGGGTTAATTGAAATAAATAACTAAAAAATTAAATAAGTTTGATGGTTAAATACCATTTTCATATTTTAGAGGTTTTAGGTTCAAGTCACTCCCCTCCTATTTCTTATTCTTTTATTTTCAACAAATTAGGATTGAAACTACACTAAAACAAGTATTATGAGAAGTAAAAGTTTAATATAAGAAATAAGCCTTAGGCCTAACTGTTAGGAGCATGCTTTCCTACCTTATTTACCCAAGTTTGAGCTACCATTTTCCCCAAAATGTATTTTTATTTTCGACAGTTAGGGGAAAATTGCTATGCCACCCTTAGGGTTTCCCAAACCCTAGGTATTTAGTCCAATATTACCCAACTAAACTTGAATTATGTTTCTTTTCAAATCCCATAAGAACTTTTCTTTCCTCTCCCTATTTCTTCTCATCTTTCTTTTCTTTCCTATCCTTTACATCATATTTTCCATCTTTTGCTATCGAGTATTTTTTTTCTTGTATCAAATCAACTTCGCTTCTTGATTTCTTGCGATATCGTCAAATAATATCCTTAATCTTTTCCAATAATCGATAAGTATATCTCAATCCCGATGATTAATCTCGATTTTTTGTAAAAATACTATCCAGTACGTACGAGCCCAATTTTGACCCTAGCCCAACAAACTAAATTGACCCAAACAACAAACCTAAACCCAAAATTCAAACCCAAACAAATTAACCCTAACTGCCCATTTACAAATTAAACCTTGACCCAAAGAAATAACAAGGCCCAATGGCCCAAAACTTTTAAAATTTTTAGAATAGCCAGAAACCCTAGGGTTTTTGGAACCGTTCCCCTCTTTCGTGCCGCCCGAGGCACCTCGTCCTGAGGTCTGACCCCTTGCCTGGCCTCCTTGCACCGAAATGGCAAGGTCACCTTCATTGACCTTGCCTAGCCTTGCAAAACACAATGGAAGAAGAAAACAGAAGCAAAAAAAGTAGAAAACAGTAGCATAATCGACTCTAAAAGCCCGAACGAAATGTAACCCTTTTCTTTTTACAGAGAATCAAATACTAAGAGGAAAAATATCATTCAAATCCCAAAGGTTTACTTCTATTTGTCATTTTAATTTTTAATTCATTTTTATTCTACTTTTTATTTTTTTATATTTTTACATACGCAAATAAAACATAAAATAAAAGTGAAAGGTTGGAAGAAAACAAACCTTCGCGTCCCATCACCGTAAATGACTGAGGTAGCCACTTCCGATGAAAAGTGGCCAAAAATTGAAATTTTTTAACCTATTGGGTATTTTTTGTGGGGATTTCGAAAAATTTTAGCCTCGGATCTATGTTCAGGGGGTCAAAAATGATAAAAAAATGGTTTTTTTTTTTATTTTTTTCTGGCCACTGTGGAAGGCGGCGGCCACGGTGGTCCGGTGACCGGAGCCCGGCCGGAGCCATGGCCCGAAATTGAGGCTGAGAGAGAGGGGAAGGTGTTTCAAACTCTTTTTTTAAGGGGAAGGAGAAATGAGTTTTTTTAAAAAAAATTTGGCTTAAATAACCTAAATAAAACGACGCCGTTTTGGTTGGCATCCTTAATCCCCAAAAGGACGTCGTTTAGCCCCTCAACCCGCTCATGTGACCCGACCCGCCAGAGGATCCACGCGTTTTCGACGGAAGGGCTAATTACACCTTTAGCCCTTCTGCTTTTTAATTATTTTGCAATCAAGTTTCTTTTAGTTTTTAATTTTGCCCTAAAATTTCTTTAAGATTTCAATTTGCTCTACCTTGAAGCTGTGCGTTTTGGGGGGATGGGATTATAGCCCATTTGGTCCCTTCTTTTTATTTTCGCATTCAACTTGGTCCTCACTTTTTTATTTAATTTTGATTTACCACGAATTGTTGTTTTAAAGTTCAATTTGATCCTTTTTTTGCTATTTTACTATGCTATTATTAAATTAATTAATTAATTAATTACTATTATCATTAGTATTATTATTTCCCTTTTATTTGTTTACATATTATTTTTATTATCAAGTTAATTAATTTTCTCGTTATTATTTCTATTATTTTTATTTGCTTACCTAAATACTTTAAGTACATTTATCTTATTTTGTCTCTTGTTTATTTATGTTCTTATTTATAATTTTGAAACTTTAGATTGTTAATTGTATTATTATTATTATTATTATTATTATTATTATCTTTTTTATTTTTTTATTTTTTAGTGATTCATTATTATTATATTACTATATTAACTACTTTTACATTATAGTATACTTTTTCTTATTCGTTTATTTACTTAAATATTTCAAATACATTTATTTTATTATGTCACTTCTTTATTTATATTCTTTCGTACAATCTTTAAACTTTAGATTTCTATTACTGTTATTATTATTATCATTATTATAGTCAATATTATTCTTAAATTGTTTTATATAATATATATTTATTTTTATAATATCAAGTCTTTAACTCTAAATTTTTGGTTCGTTTTCCATTATTATTTGTTTTGTTGATTATTTTTTTAGCTCGTTTATTTTATTCTTTATATGGTCATTCGTATAAATGCAATTATCATTACTCCGATACGCATTTTTATACCGTACTTTATTTCTATCGATTCATGTTACATTAATTTTACTTGATACATAAATCACGATCTTAAAATAAGTAAAACTTCATATTTTGAGATTCGAAAAGGTTGTACCCTAACGTACAGGGTTTCGATTTTCTCGATAAATCCAAATAAACGAACGTTTTTAGCAAAATTTTTAAAATAATCTTGGGAATAAAGAAAAATCGTATTCTAACTTACAGAGAACGATCTCTTCCTAAAATCGAGAGGATCAAATACCTTTCAATAAATAAACTTTTCGGTGTTTATTCTCGTATTAGGAATTCAAGACATTACGTCCTAACTTATGGGACATAATTCTTTTTCTCGATGAACGTGAAATACGCCAATTTCTAAAAAAATTCAACATTTTAACGAAGGATCGTATTTTAAATCTCTTCAAAATTTTCAATATTCGACACTAAGACACTAATTAATCAACTAGGTACCAGTTTTTGGGCGCTATGAGGGTGCTAACCCTTCCTTGTACGTAACCGACTCCCGAACCTGTCTTTTGAATTTCGTAGACCAAAACCTTTATTTTAATAAATTAAATCGTTTATTAAAATAACTAGTTTTCAAGGTGGCCTGATCACACCTCATTAAAAATGATCGATGGTGACTCTCATGTTCGTTTTCGTTTTTCAAAATCCAAGTCGACCCTTTTTTACAAAAAAATGGTTTCAACACAGTACTAATCATATGTTTGATTAAACAATATTTCATATTCTTACCAAAATCTTTCGTAAATCTTATTGAATCTTGATACCCAATGTTAATTCATGCGAATTTGTCATTGAAGGACCTAATTTAGGTGAATCAGATTAGATTTGATCACTAGGAACGTCGATTGGACTCCCGATGAAAGGCGTGTGTTCTTTCACAAGTCAAATGAGACAAACTGTGTCTAGGATTAGGACCACACGGTCTCCCACATGGGCGTGTGGACCACATGACCCCCCATATGACCATGTGCCTTGGAAACTCTAAGCTAGTTTGAATCTCACATGGCCTGCCATACAACCGTTCCCTCCTATAGCTTAATTTTGCAATTTACCACACAACCACATTCTGTTACACGGCCTGGCCATACGATTGTGTAAACCTTCAACACGACGTATAGCATCCCACACAACTTGGACAAACGACCGTTTGTCTCCTGTTTTACAATTTTTCCCAGAATTTTGTGAATTGTTCAGTTTAGTCTCTATATGACCCCCGAATTGTTTTTAGAAATTTTGTTCACCCGATTGAGTCCCTGACATTATGAACATGCTAGAATCTGTGATTGATGATTGAACTGCTACTGAATAATGATGATATGTGAATATTACATGTTTACTATCACTTTCTGTAACACCCCGAACTCGTGTCCGTCGCCGAATTAGGGTTACGAGGCATTACCAATCAAAACCCAACTCAGAACAGTCTTTCATTTTAAAATTTATGCATAAATTAGACTAAATCAATCACAAAATTTCATTTCATATATATATATATCGACCAAATTCAAATAGCAATCATTCACTCTCTCAAATAAGTCACCTCATATATATATAAATATATATAGGCACATAACCAATTAAAATCAAACATGCATCATTAATCAATTTACATATACCAACCATGTTTCAAAATTCAATCATATCATTATCATTTACCTAATAAAAATTTGATATCATTCAAATTCTTAAAACATTTTCAAACATATATGATTACATATCATATACCAAGCATATATCAAATCATCTATTTGTACACATTTATTTCTTTTCAATTTACTAACTATACTACATATTACAAACATAGGTAATCTACCCTGTTTGGACAGCTTTTATACATCAAATCGGACATCATTTATATACCCAATCGGACAGCATATATATACCAAATTGGACAGCATATATACACCAAATTGGATAGCATTTATACACCAAATCGGATAACATTTTATACACCAAATTGGATAGCATATATACACCAAATTGGACAGCATATATACACCAAATTGGACAGCATTTTATACACCAAATTGGAAGCATATATACACTAAATTGGACAGCAATTTATACACTAAATTGGACAACATTTATACACCAAATTGGACAGCATATATATATACCTAGTCAATTAATTTACCAACAATTCATTCATTAACAAATATGTCATACTTAAATATATATACATATTCAATCAACCTATCATTAACCAAACATATAATCACATCATTTATCACTTCTAAACCAATTCATAATACCAATTATACATTTCGTTAATAAGCCAACAATAATCACAACTAAAACACATTTATCAACCATACCAAATTCACTTGAACCGAGTCATAACAATCCACATTTGCAAATCCTACCACAAAATATATATATATCATGAAACATAATTTTTCCAACATGAACATATACCATGACCGAACATACAAAAACATAAACATCATTTCCAGCCATTTTCGCATGGCTCATATTTACATACCCCAAAATCAAATATATTAACTAGACTATACATGTCATAAGTTCGAATTCAGATTTAATACAATACCGAAAATAGTCAATAATGTGATAGACTTCTCTGACGATCCCCGAGCTCGTAACCAACTCCCAAAATCTATAAAACGAAAAGCAAATACACACAGTAAGCTATCACAGCTTAGTAAGTCATAAGCAAATAAACATTTAATCATTTACATAATTTAAGCTAGTTAAGTAGTTAAAAGCCACTATAATTTCATATACAATCCAGCATATCATCTTATATATCAAAACGTATATATAACTTGTAATAACTTTTCTTTGGCCGAATACTCAATTGAACCTTAGTATATTTAACCTTTACTTTCAATAATACAACTACAACATTAGGTCGAATATACCTACTCTCACATAGTTCACATTAACATATAGCATCATATCATCAATTTAAACATTCAACTTACCTTATTTTCATAATTTAGTATGAATACATACCTGAGCCTTTCTAACTCGATTTTACACTCAATCTTAACTATATCATTGCCCGTTGAACCATTCGGAATTAAAAAGGATACTCGAATAGTCGAATATATTTTACAATGCCAACATCCCAAACGTGGTCTTACATGTAATCACATAACGATGCCACTGTCCCAAACAGGGTCTTACACGTAAACACAAGTTGATGCCAACGTCCCAGACATGGTCTTACACGATAACACATAACGGAATCCTATGTCATGACTTATGTATCCTAGCTATTCCTAAGGTTTGTACGAGACTTTCGGGCATCGTAACTCGATCGAATCAATCTCGTAAACATAGCTCCCAAGCTTATAAACATTCAGCCAAAACTTATATATATTCATAAAATTCAAATCATCATATAAAATTCATATATATTCAAAATTAACAGCATTTATTTGCTTATAAACTTACTTCGAATATCAACGGACAAAATAAACGACTATTCGATTATTTTTGTTTTCCCCCGATCCAAATTCGTTTTCTTTGGTTCTTGATCTAAACATATTCAAATCCATTTTATTCAATTTAGTAAAAAAAACATAAATGGGCAAATTACCATTTTGCCCCTGACATTTTACACTTTTCACAATTTAGTCCGTATTGCATAAAACACAAAATATGCAAAATTTGAAGGTCTCATGCTTGGGCTGAATTTTACCCATGATTATACAAGTCCATATATTTCATTTATTTCATATTTTAGCCCCTCAATTTATTATTTTTACAATTTAACCCTAATTACTCAAAATCATCAAAATTTCCAATACAAAACATATTAATCCAAAACATCTCTTTCGTAATCTATCATCTAACATCACAAAGCTGATGAATTCATTAATGGTTTAACTCAAAATATTCATCAAAATAAAAAATTAAAGCATGGGTTAGCTAGTATTCGAAGCAACGATCTCAAAAACGTAAAAATTATCGAAAACTAAACAATGAAGATACCAAATTTTAATCTTCTAATTGCCGAAAATACAAAGCTCCAAATTCCTCTTTTCTTTCTCAAGTTTCGGCAAAATAAAGCCATTTGCATGGCTATATTATGTTTTATTTAATTTAATTATAAGTTAATATGCTTTTTACCATTTTACCCTTAATGAATTATCATTAAAATCCACCTAACATTGTCCAATATTGTCCACCACTATTATTAATGGTATAATTGACATGCAAGTGCTCCACATTTCCATTTTGCTTCAATTTGATGCCCTCAACTAAAAGACCTCAAAATTTTCACTTTACGTGATTAAGTCCTTTTTATCAAATTGAGCACACAAACAATAAAATTTTCACACGAAATTTTCACACATATTAATTCACTTACTGTAAACACCAAAAGAAATTTTTAAATATTTTTCTGACTCGGATTCATGGTCCCAAAACCACTTCCGACTAGGGTCTAAACTGGGCTGTTACACTTTCTCTCTGATGAATTGATATTGTTATTCTTATCACTGTATTACTGGTTGCATGTCTACTGTCGCTATTAAATTGAATACATGTTAAACATGCCTACTATTACTATTAAACCTAATACATGTTAAGCATGTCTACTACTATTGTTGAACCGAATACATGTTAAGCATGTCTATTGTTCTTGTACTGTACTGTTACTAGCATGTCATATTGCATTGCATGAGGTGGAACGATTGAAAGGAGGAAGTACTGGCAGTTTAATAATCAGCAACACTGGTGGTTTATCCACGAATTTACTAGTAGCTTTTATCTAAAATTATGTTGTGCACTCACAACCTACTGGCAGTTTATCTACAAACACTGGTGGTTCATCTGCAATCTTACTGACAACTTTTATCTGCAAATACTTTGTGCATTCATCACCTACTGGTAGTTTATCTGCAGACACTGGTGGTTCATCCACAAACTGGAGTGTCCAGGTTAAAAGAGTTCTGAGGAACTCTTATTGTGGAGTGTAGCGGTGGGGTGGGACATTTTCTATTAAACTGAAATTGCATTGCATTGACACTCATAAGCATACTCGAATGAATTGTTAACTTCTGCTATACTATACGAATGCTATTGTACAGAAAATTGTTATTATGCTTGGCTTATTACTCTGCACTGAGCTTCATAGCTTGCTCCCCTTTTATTTCCATCTCTACAGATAACCCATTAGGTTAGGACGCAGACACGACATTTGGAGGGTTTCAGCTCGAATTTATTTATTTTTATAAAATATTTTAGATTTATTATTTGATATTTTTGAATTCAGAGATTGTATTGTTTTATTTTTGAACTGTGGCATGAGACTTAAAATTTGTATTTTTGTAGCATGCATGACATTTAATTTGATTTTAAGATATTGAAATTTGGATATGAATTAGTTATGCATAAACTTTGTTTTTTATTAAAAATATAAATAGATATAAGTTTTCCGTTACTATAATATAGATAAATTCTGAAATAAATAAATAAATTGAAAATTAACTAAGTTTTTGAAAGTAGTTACTGTTACAAGAAAACTGTTAAACTTAATCCATTTTTGTCAACTCGTGAGTTTTTTTTTATGAAAATATGCTAAGTTTTCTCCTAAGATGAACAAATGTTTTTAAATAATTGTTTTATAAACTCTGATAACTTACTGGCCGATGGCCAATGTAGTCTTCCGAATTTGGGCCTAACGTCTAGGCCGGGTTGGAGAGGTTACAAATATTTAGTGAACGGTTGAAAGTTTTTTTACACAAAATAAATAGTTACAACTTTTCAATTTACATCAAATTTGACATGCATACTCTTTATAAACGACATATGAATTTAACAGTTGGGTTATTAAAATATTAAGGGTTGGAGAGGTTAAAGCCATGCACGGATAACGATAATTTGATTAGTGAACTAATACTACTTTCTTTCCTCACTTGATAGATGTTAAAGCCATGCACGGATAACGATAATTTGATTAGTTTATATTTCTTACGAATAAAAAAATAGTAATAAAATATTTATAGTAGATGTAGGGGTGAAGGGATGGAATTATTTTAAGAAAAAAATTAAATTATAAAATTTTGAGTTAAAAGGTAATTATATTAATTTATATTTTTATAAATTTTCAAGTAATTTAGAAAGTAATTTTTTGAAAGCTATTGCCTACCTAAATAGATGTCATTAATTTCGATACAATGTTAGCGGTAGAGAGTGGGAGTAACCCGATTCGAATCCTTGTCAAATAGGTATTTAACAAAAACTTTAACCACTACTTTATTCAAATTCTGAATTAAATTTTGAACTTAAAACTTATTTTTTTATCAATACCATATATTTATATATTTACAAAAAGTTGACTAATTGTTAACTTTAAATAATATTTTATTATTAGAACAAACTTTTATATTTAAGAAATTTAAAAGAATGCTATTTTTATTTACTTAGAGATTAGCACGAATCTACCTTGATACCTATGTAATGATAAAGTAATTTGATTTTAAAATAAATTAAAATGAAATTTATATAGAATAATTATTTAGATTAGTCGATTAAGCTTTATTTTGGTTGGCATTATTATTATAATAATATGGATGATGTGAGTTCAAGCATACTTAAATTCGTTTTTCTTTCAATTTAAAAGTTGAAAAAGGATTATGAGTAAAAATAAATATTAGTGTTACTTAGAATATTAAAAATTTTCAACTCACAATTTAAATTATTTTATTTTATTTATATATATATATATTTACTATATGTTATTTTCACACATATATATATATTTGACCAGTGCACCTCCCTCCTTTCGCTTGGTTAGTGTTAGTGTTATTACTAAATTTTTTATTAACATAAAAATAATATTTAATTTTTTACAATGTGTGTTGAATTAGTAAACGTGAATCGTCATGATTTTGATGGATTTTGTTTTATGGGAGTTGAATTGCAACAATTAAAATCATTTTTTATTTACAATTGCATAAAATCAAAAATATTATTATATTGCCTATTTGCCTTATACATTGATTAACGAGAGTTTAAGATTTTCTATTTTAAAAAGGATTATTATCTTATCCGTAGTCAATCAAATAAAATAAAAAATTCGTTAAACTATTAGTAAGTTTATTTTTTGGTCATTTAATTTCAAAAAATTACAAAACGATCATTGAACTATTCAAAAGTTTTTATTTAATCCACTGATCTGTTAAGTTTTTTGAAAGAAAAAAAGTCAAACTAGCGAGCTCCATGTGATGATTCGACAATTGGTATGGTTGATCAGTACTCATGACGAGTAGAAAAACATACCTTAGATCCAAGTTGATCTGACAGTTAGTGTTGGAGATTGGAGAGGAAAGTTTGGATTTTGGTCTGCAGATTCATAACGTTTAAAGTTGTTTTAAAAGAGAAGGGAAAGAAGAGCTTTCGATCGATGCATGTGGTGTGAACAGAGAAAGCCATATAACATCAGTTTAATAGCCAAGGACTTAGATAAAAACTTTCATATAATTCAATGATCATTTTATAACTTTTTAAAATTAAGTGACCAAAATATAAATTTAGTAATAATTTTGTGAGATTTTACACTATTATTTTTTATTTTTAAGAAATTATAATGGCACATGTTAACATCCTAAGTTGGAATTTTTTATTCTATTTGCATAAAACAAATACCCTTAAATAAATAATACCCTTAATTTTTTTATTCTATTTGCCCTCCAACCTCCTAATTTTATATTAGTAAATGGATCTCATGTATAAAAAAAACCCTATTGTTCTCACCTTTTCTCCCAATTTGTAATATGTTCAAAATAAACAATTAGTCAACTTTTAATAAATATATGGTATTAATAGGAGAACAAATTCATAGTCCAAAATTAATGCCATCTATTATAATATTTTATTACTAATTTTTTTAACAATCTTATTATAGGTCCTGATCATATTTGTTATTTTCTAGCAATGACACAATGCCTAGAACTACTCATAGCCCCTTCCCAAACCATAAATAAGAAGATAATGCATTTCAGTGCACTCAAATCCACATCCTCCTATATTGACAACAATACTTATACTAATCAAACTAAAACTCAATCAGTTTTTATTACTAATCTTTTATTTGTGAGAAATATAGATTAGTCAACTTAAGTGTATATGTGTGGGGCCGTAACATTTAGGAAAGAAAATACTGTATTAATTAAAATGGCGGACTTGCCTATTTAGTCCTTTAAATTTTTATAAAATTACATGTTAGTATAATGGTAAAATTACATTTAATTTGATTTCTCAATAATTTATGATTCATCTTTGATCTTGTTAAAGTGATTTTTTAACTTTGTCCCTAATGTCATGGGTTAAACATTTAAAATAACTATAGGTAGATTATCATATCATCATCTACTTGTATGATCTTGTTGTTGTTTTTTACAATGCACCTCTCTCTAGGTTAATAATCAATGGCGAAATCAGGAGACTAGCAAATAACTTGAACCCTCCTAAAATAATTTATTTATTTATTTATAATTTATAAAATTTTAAATTAGTAATAGTAAATTTACATTTTGATCTTCCTACAAATGATAAAAACTTGATTTAATCTTTTAAAAACTATAAAGATGTAGGCTATTAAAATTAAAATGGTAAAATCACATTTTTATTATCGTAAAAATATATAATTTAATTTCAACCCTCAAAATTTTTTTCTAACTTCACAGTTAATGTTATTATTATTGGTCATGGGTAATAATGATATTATTATTGTTCATGCGAAAAGCGATTGTAAAAATAAATCGTCATGATTTTGATGGAAACCTAACTTTTTTCTCAAAATAATGCATTATTGATGGACTTCGAGAGCTAACAAGTAACCGCAAATTACACTGATATTTGAATCATTCAAATGGAATAAAAAGGGAAACATTCTTATTTATAAGTAATTAAATACGTTTTAATCTTGACTATAATACAATGGTTGACTGCCAAATATTTTAAGACACAAATAAATATAATTACTTTTTTAAATAAATATAATTGTTTGTACATTTTTTTAGTAAACAAAAATGCATGCTTAAAACTAGGAATGTATAGAGATAAAGGTTGTCTCATGCAATCACCACACCTTGATTTAATTGATTCAATTGCCCTACTATTATCTTGGCCAAGCAGTCACCACTTTATTACTCTCTCTTAATACATGCCTAAACTTCACTTGCTAATGTTTAGTACACAATTCATGAATTAATCGGACTTCTTCAATGTTGTTAATTAATGCAAATCCATTTTGAATAGTATCAATTAACATTGCATTATCACAATCAACCTCTACCTGTTTGAAGCCCCTTGATCAAACCAACTTCAAGCCTTCAACAACTGCCCGTGCTTCAATCTGGAAAACATTGGACACCACTGTTACCATTTTGAAACCCATCAACCAAACTTTGCTTGAATCTCTCACGGCCCCCCCTATTGTTGCTTTGGTATTACTCATTGACATCGATCCATTGACGTTAATCTTGATCCATCTAAGTTTTGGACGTTGCCACCCTTGTTCTGTTTTAGAAAAGCAAACCAATTGCTCCATGTTACCACTGAATCCAAAAGACTTTAGCCAAGCAAGAGTCGAAGCAATGAGTTCATGGCTACTTCTACTAGTATTATTAAAGATGAAATCATTATGGCTCTTCCAAGAAACCAGGTAACAATTGAGAAAAATATTGGCCATTCGCCCTCGCCAATTGTTAGATTCCCTCATTCATGATATTCTAGTGTACCCAACATGTAAGTTCCACTTAAGCCTAGGTACTAATAACTTCCGCACAATCTAAGCGAAACCGCAATCTCTCACAACATGAGTTGTTGATTCCACTGCCTTTCCACATTGTTTACAAAAAGGGAAGAAAGTCATACCTCTTCGTGTGCGCTCTTCATTTGTCAAAAGTTTATTTCAAACAAGTAGCCACAAAAAGGTTCGTACTCTTTGGGATGCCTTAACTTTCCAAATTCCTTTTATCATTCCTGTAAGACCCAATTTCTGCCCGGGGCCCAAAACCAATACAAACCCAAATAGACCTCAGCCCAAATACCAATTAAAACCAAAAACTAAAAAAACCTAAAGCCCAAATAGCCCAACAACAACAGCCCACAAACTAAAAATTTTCAGCAAAAACCCTAGCCGCATGCCTCTAGTGCCGCATGTCAGAACCACCTCCTCGCACGCCACTGCCGCCATTCGCCTATCACTGGCCATCCATGCGTCTGCCACCTGCAAGAGAGAACCACAAGCAACAGCAGAAACAAAAACAACAAACAAATAGTAAAACGACAAAAAAATAATGATTAAGGAGTTTGTAATCGGGCTATAAAAGCCCTAATCTGTGAATTGTATTTTTTTACGAACATTAGAAATAAAAAAGCAAAAACTAAGGTGATTTTGTACTTTCGTTTTCTGTTTTAAATATTTATACAATTTTCTTTTCAATATTTTTTATTATTCTTTTATATGCATTCAAAAATATAAAAAAGAAAGCATTGAAACTTACCTGGCCATCGCGGTTTCGTCGTCGGAGTTCCCTTCTCCGTTGCCGAAATCGAATATAAAAGGCAAAGAGACTCTTTTTTTCTTCTTTCCATTTCTTGGGGAGGGGGAAGGGAAGGCTAAAAGCCCTGCTTCGCGCGACTCCCGCCGCCATTCTCGGTGGCGCCGCAATGGGTAGTGGTGGTCCGACGGAAGGGTTCCAAAGCTAGGCTGAAACCCTAGCAGAGGAAGGGGTGTTTTAAATTTTTTTTTTAAAAACAAAACAGCAAATGATTTTTTCAAAAAATTTTATAGCTTTTTATGAGGGACGCAAAACGGTGTCATTTGGGGCCTGTTTCAGTGGCCTCAAAATGATGCCGTATAGGGCCACCCGTGCGCGTGCCCGACCCGTCTGAGGATCCGCGCGTTTTCGTTTGGGGGGCCATTTGCGCAATAGATCCCTCCTTTTTGCGGTATGTTTCAATGTGGTCTTTTGTTTTTTTATTTATTTTGGCCACAAAGCTTTGTTCCTGTTTCGATTTGGTCCAAGGACCATGCGTACATGCAGACCCTTGAAACGGCGCCGTGTAAGGTCAAACCCAACCCGCTGAAGGTCCGCGTGTCTGAGAGAAAGAGGCATTTTGCGCAAATGATCCCCCCACCCTTTATCCAATTCTCAATGCTTCCTTTTTTTTTTTTAATTTGCCTATGAAATTTTATTTCTTTTCCATTTTAACCCGTGTGAAACGATGCACTTTAAGGGTCAGGGATTAATATCCCACTTGGCCCCTGCGTCCTTGCAGATGTTTCAATTGGCTCCAGATCGCTTTCTTTTATTTCAAATCTAACCCATTGATTTTATTTAGACTCCAATTTGGTCCTTAATCATTTTAAATTCAAATTTCATTCTTAAAAAAAAACAAAAACAAAAACAATTATTATTATTTTTATTTGATATTCGTTTAATTATTTCTTTTAAATTGCCAATTAAACTTATATGTCTTTCATTTTATTTATCATTCATTTGCTTTATGTTTATTGGTTGATGCATATTATTCGTGCCTTTATTTTCACTATCTATTTATTTATTAATTTCAAATGCTTCCAAAATTTAGATCTATTAGTATTATGTGCATTGTCGTTGTTAAGTTCGTAATGTTATATTTGTTATTATATTACTATTATTCATGCACATTGATACTGGAACTTTTAGATATTAAAACATTTGTATTTTACAATGCATATTAGGCCTTTGTTTCAATGTATGTTGTATTATTATTATTAATAGTCATGCACAATTCCTTTTGCGTGTTAACGATTTCTTTGAAAGCATAATGAATTAAATGTGTACCCCTCAAGTATTTTATTCATCTTTACTCAAAAAGAAAAACTTCCCAAAATAAAGAAATATTTTGCATGTTAGAAATACGAAAAAAATCGTGCCCTAATTTATGGGGTTTCGGTCTTTCTCATTAAATCTAATAACAAAATATCCTTTAAAAAATTTCAAAAATTGAAAGGAATCTCGATAAGGTAATATCTTTGCATTTTGATAATTCTAGAGATCGTACCCTAACTTACAGGGTTTCGAGTTTCTCACTAAATCTAAATAGCAAAGTATCTTCTTAAAATTTCAAAAATGAAAAATTTCATTATAAGGTAATGTTTTGCGTTTAGGTGACCCAAGAAATCGTGCTCTAACTCACTAGGTTTCGATTTTTCTCATCAAACCTAAACAGCGAAATGTCTTCCTAAATTTCAAAATATAAAATTTCAATAAAATTCAAGACAAGCTTATTCTCTAAATTTCAAATATCGCATCCTAACTTACGGGATGTAATATTTCGTTACTTTGGTATAAGTGGGTCTGTAATCTTTTTTAATTTGCTCAAATGACTTTTGTAAATTTCCATTAATAAAATGATTGTATTTTTAATTTTTTTTCGAAATTTCAACTTTTGGCATTTAGACATCTATTAATCGATTAGGTACCAATTTTGGGGCGCATCGAGGGTGCTAACTCTTCCTCGTGTGTAACCGACTCCCAGACTCGATTTCTTAAAACATCGTAGACCAAAATAATTGTTTTAATAAAATCGAAATATTTTTTTAAAACTACTATTACAAGGTGATTCGATCACACCTAAACAAAAAGGATTGGTGGCGACTCCATTTTCGTTTTCACAATTTAAGTCGACCCCGTTTTATAAAAAAAAAGGTTTCGCTAATTCCCAAATTGATTTGGATTGGTAGTACAACATAGATGCTTATATGACTCTTTAAGAGAGAATTTGTTGACTAACGTCCACTTCCAAGAAATATCATCCATTCCGAACCCCTCAATGGTGGATTGCAAGCTTGTATTCAATCTACCACCTTTCTAGGGAGTACTCTATTTTTACATTTTAAAAGTAAACATAAAATGGTGTAATATAAACAAAGATGTTAGAGTTGCAATATAAATAAACGTAAAATCAAAAGTGTTCTGATATTATAATTGCAGAAAATTAAAAATTTCATATTAAATTTTAGTGTTTAATTTATTAATGGTTAGTGCTTGCCTCATATTTACATCTCATATTGAATCAAATTTAAAGTCTCGTTTTATCCCATTCTGTGTAAATTTTATTTATCAGATAATTTAAAATATGAGTTTTTGATCTTTTCAAATCAGATTTGATGTCATTGAGATAAGTATGTTTTCTCTATTAGTTTTTATTTCTTCTTTATTCTAAAACTCTCATTTATTATAAAAATAATTAGCTACCACTCATTTACGTTTCTTTTTATCCATAATTGTATCTAAGGAAAAAGCATTTTTAATTTTAATTACTTTATAATTAAATATGATTAATTTTAATATTTTATTTAAAAAATATAGTATAGATTCAAACTTAGCTGAAATCAGATAAGACTAAATTTATTGTCGATTAATTTTCTTTTGACCAGTGCACACCTCCCTCAGTTGAATTCATCGTTATTGTTTTTTTTTTTGGTGAACAATTAATTTTATTTTGACCACTGCACAGCTCTTGCAATTTTATTCATCAATGTTTTTTTTTTTGAATTATAAAAAAAAATCAAAGTCTTAATGGTAAGATAATTAGTGCAACTCAAATTTAGATCATATTTGATACGGTGAACGCTCTAACTATAGGGTCACCACACGGGTTCTCAATGTTATTGTTATTATTTCTTGCAAGTTGTTATATTCATGTGAAATAAAGTCTAATATTTATTACATAAAACCAAATATATTAAAATATTCTAAATCTGAAACGTCACGATTTCTTTTCTCATTAATAAATCCTACACATGAGAGGAAAATCAAAGAGTAAGACTTTCTCAATTGGAGGCCGGATCCCAACTATTAATTTAATGAAATTATAAATTTATCATTTTTAAAGTAACTAAAACGAAATTTAAATTTAAAGAGATTAAAATGTTGCCATAAGAAAAAAGATATTAAGGCTTTGTTTGATTTCGGGAAACATACATTGTTTTTGTTTTCATTTTCAATTCTTTTGAAAAATTGAAAAATATTCAAGAAAATGTGATTGGTTGAGAATGAAAATATGTGAAAATTGGAAATTAATAAAACCTATTTTTATTATTTTCACCAAAAATATTTTGTAAAAATGAAAATTATGAAAACAAAAGTTTTTAACTTGTTCAAATTCATATAAACGTAAACATATTTTTTTCAATAAATTTTCAAATATTAAATTTGATATATTAATTCAAAATTATATAATTTTATTTACCAGGTTCCCATTACAGAAACTACCTAACAACTTTTCATGTTTTGTTTATTATTATTATTCACTAAACAAGTTTTTCAATTTTTAAAAATAGAAAACGACAATTATTTTCTAAAAATGAAAAGAGAAAATCTATTCTAAGTATTAGTCTCTAAACTCTTAAATTAAAGAAAAATACGGTTAAAACACATTTGAATCCACATACTTCTTATTGTTTCATAGCTACACCGTTAAATGAACTAAGACTCAATTAATTAAAAAAATAATTTTTTTATTATATTATAAAATTAATTCAAAAATCAAATTTAAGAATAATTAAATTTGATTTTTATTTTAAATATCATATCGTAAGGACTAGAATTTCGTGGTAATGATATCAACATGTTTTCTTGTAGCAGATTTTTGTTTACTTGGACTATATTAAAATTTGGTTTTCTTGACTATCTATGATAAATAATGAAATAATTGACTTATTTATTTTTCAAATTAATATGTGATCAAAATCATTTAAAAAAATAGATAAATTGATCACGAGAATCAGTAATTTATTTGATTTGATTATACATTGTAAATTTTGTATGAAGTATCGTATAAAGTTTCCCTCTTTACGTAAGCTCCATGTGAAGCTAATATTTTAATATTTGTTAGGTAAAATTATTACTTATATCTTTTACTAAATAAGTGTTGAATTATTTAAAAAAAATTGAATCGTGGAGTGCTTTGGAAGTTGATTTGCATAAAATCTAACAATTACATTAAATTAAGTTTTCGTATTACTTATAAATTCAATTAAAGTTGACGTATGATTTTAAAATTAAAGAGTGGGAAGAATAATTTTATGCTACACTCCCTTTATTAGTATTGAAATTAAAACCAAAGGTGAAGCTCGCTCAGTTTAAACTTGTGCAAGTCAGTCGATTTGAAGCATCAATCTCATTTCCAGTTAAAATTATAAAACACTCAAATAAACAACGAAACAAAAACATTCGTCATTTGAACCAATTACTAATAAATAATTAAGAATATATCACCACCAAACTTTAAATTAAGCTGATAATAGCTAAAATTGCAGTCATACGCATTACCTTGCATATAAACCAATGCAAATTTAACGCTCACAAGTTGGTTAGTTCAACAATCAATACCAATGAGAAGATTCCTCAATGACCACGGTCTAGCTTTTCTATTCAACAACTATTCCAAAACAACACCTGAACTAAATTCAATGACAAGAGGGTTTTCACATTCCATCCCAAGCCAATATACATTTCCAAGATAGTTTTAATAGCCCATGACTTTGCTATTTCAGACTCACCCGCAATTATCGGCCTAGAAAATAAAGAACGAGCCACATCTTCCTTGTCTTTTAACACCTCACCACATCCAACTTCGTCCTCCTTAACTACACCTTTGTGCAAGTATTTTTGTTTTAATAAATTAAATAACTTAAGAATGTTTTTAGTGAAATGTTCGGGAAAATGAATAATTGTTTTATGAAATTCAGTTCAAAGAATTTCATTATTGTACCCTATTTGTTTTAATAAAATTTCTTTTAGCCGAAAAAAGAAAAGGAAAGATTAGATATTTGACAAAGGAAATTAGAGTGTTAAAAGTGCATTTATTGATTAAGGATTAAACTGGAGATGGTAGTGAAATGGGAGAGGAATTAAGGTGAAACTTACCGTAAAGTTATAAGGGCATTAATGGGAAATAAACCATGAAGTAATGGCTAAGAAAATTGGTGGGGCTTTGAATATGTTAAGGCTAGGTGTCATCACTTACTTAAAGGTGGCATGAAAACAAGTTGCCGAAACATCCCTCCCATGCAAGATTAATATTTAGTTATAAAAATATATCAATATTTTTTAATATTTTGTTATCTTTTAAAGTGTAAAAACGAATCATGTGGGCGAGTCAAGTTCTCTTGGTTATTGTATTTTTAAATCATCTAAACATGGACGAAGATAAAGGGTATGTTAGTATACTCTTAAAACAATTTTTTAATTTTGTCCCTATATCTAAAAGTTGAATAATCAAAACCCAAGTTTGTTTTTAAAACACAAAATGAGTCATTTGGACTCAAGCTCAAGCTTGTGCTAAGATCTGCTTGGACACCAACATTGAAAAACGTAGAAAAACGATAAACACATAATATTTATGCAGTTTGTTTCTTCTATGTCTATGGGAACTTGGTTAGAGAATATTTTATCTTAATATTTTGCATAACAAGTGTTTTCAAGCTTTAACATTAATGGATTTAGATTTCTTACCTTTGTATCTAAGATTTAGACACTTCCCCTTTAAGTTTTCCTTTCGAAAATAAACTTATGACACTAAGTCACACACTTAATTATTACTCAATGAACAAGAATAAGTTCTCTCAATTTAGTACATAACTTATAAAAGTCATCCCAATATATATGTAATATATCATTTACAACCAATCTTGTGTCGAAACAAGTAGGATAATATGTACAAAGAATATCTTCAAATAGCTCAATATATTCTTCTTAGTTTAATCCATTATATCCAAGATATATGAGTACGTATAATTCAAATATCATGGATGAATGAAAATCATCCAAAATAATAACAGAAATCTTAGCGGAATTAATTTTATTATCAAAATTTACCAACTTACGTATGACAACCAATTGGTACTAATCCAAAAACTGCTATAAGTAATACTAAAAAACTGAGTCAACATTTTTAATTGATAAAATTTGAATATTCAACCTCTTCAAGTCTTAATATACTACTAAGCACTGTATCATTTTATTTTTGGACCAGTGGGCGCCTCTGGTTTTGCTTGGTTAATTGTCATTTTATTTTTTAATGTTTTATTCTAATAGATATTATACTTACTAACTATTTTGTAAGGTTAAAGTTGACAAATATCCTATAAGGATATGGTGAAATATTAAAAAAAATATTTAAAAAAAAAAGAGATTTTTCAAGACTACTTGTGGAAAAAAAATTGTTATTATACCAAATATTCACCCTATTACAAATAGAAATTTATGCAGAGTTTTTTACACTCCATAAGTGGATTGAGGGTTTGACAAGTGTATTATCGGGTATAGTAAAAAAAAAACTTAAATATATAAATAAATGTGACACTTGTTACACATTCAATTTACTCGTGGAATTTAAAAAATCACATAGGTAATGTATCAAATAATTACATTTAAAAATATGTTAATTTATTTATATTTAAATAATAAAAAATATAATGACCTATATAAAATTATTAATTATTAAATAAAATTTATATATATTAAAATATTAAAAGATATGAATGGATTTAAATACATTCACATTTTTCCATTATAACCAACACGTTTTATTTTAGCTAACCTTGTCTGTGTTTTTGTGCCTACGAGACTATAAACATGAATGACTTATACTTATTTATTTATGTTGAAGGGATTTTATGAAGTTGTGAATTCATGTCATTTTTATCCCTTTTCAATAGGAACATGACAAATCAGATTTTTTCTCTTAACTTTTAGCATTTTTAGTTGGATTTGAACTTTTTCAGGAGCAAAAAGCTAAAAATCAGATTTATTATGCTCCTATTGAAAATGTATAGAGATGACATAAAATCGTAGTTTCATACAATACTTTCTCTTTATTTCTGTTTCATATTGTGAAATGTGAAAATTAAATCATGAATTGGAAAAAGAATAAGATTAATTTGACCAATTGATCAAGAATCAACAAGTTTGATTTCTTTTGCAATTACAAGTTATTTGATTTAATGCACAGGTTGTTATTCTGTCCATTAGAAATGAAATTAAAAAAATTAGCATGCGTTTATTTTTTAATTAAATTTTATACAATACAAGTTTTTAATGGATGAAATGAAATTTGATTCTTCAACTTTATTTTGCTTTGTATAATCTTATTTATAGTTAGGTTAATATGTTGATTGATTTGATACCCTATATAAAATAGTATTATTTGAATTCAACCCTTAATATCTATTTTATATTTTATATTTTATATTCAGTAGCGTACAAAGTTTCCTGCGCTTGGATAATCAAATTAAAAAATTGGGAAGTTAATTTACAAGCTATAAATAGACCTAAATCTCTACGTAAAGAAAACCAAGTTAATTAACAAGCTAATTTAGTTCAAGGTTAAACCTTTCCTTGAGAGTATAAAAAAAAATTAAGAACATGGGTGTCACTATCAATGCTGAGATTGAGTTTCCAGCCATTGAGTTTCGTTCATCAGATTTGAAGCGAGGAACCGATGGATGGCGCCATTTGTGCAAAAAGGTTCAAGAGGCTTGTGAGAAATTCGGTTGTTTTGAGGTGGTGTATGATACGATATCGACGAAAGTTCGAGAAGAGACTTTTGGGTTGATGAAAGAATTGGTTGAGGTCCCGGTGGAACGGAAACAAAAGAACACTAGTCCCATGCCTTACCATGGCTGGGTTGGACCATGCGAGCAAGTTTCTTTGTTGTATGAAGGCTTCGGAATTGGAAATGCCTCCAACTATGATTGTGTTAAAAGTTTTACTCAACTTATGTGGCCTGAAGGTCACCCACACTTTTGGTAACAATAATTCTTCGACTTTTCTAATTTTACGGGTTGGGTTGGTTTTGATAATTTCTAGTTTGAGTTGAGTTGAGTGAGTTCTAAGTTATTGAATTTTTATAATTAAATCAAGTAGAGTTTGAATTCAGATTAATCAAATAAATTTTTTTTATTTAGAATTGACAATATCTATTTTTAAATATTAGATGTTCATAATATGATAAGGAATTATAAGTACTGGTATTATATGAATCATTAAGTTAAATTTTAGGTTGTCGACTAAATCATAGTGGAGTGTCAAAAGATTGGTGATAAAATTTTAAATCTTACAAATCATATAAATTATTTGATTTTTTTTCTCAGCGACACTATATATACCATGGGAACACAAATGGAGGAGCTAAACAAGTTAATCTGGTTAATGCTAATTGATAGCTATGGATTAGGAGATGACTCACTGAAGTTGAACTACACAACATTGGTGCGGATGATGAAATACATGGCTCCTCCACCAGGGGAGTATGAGAGAGGACTTTTTGCTCATACTGATAAACCAGTCAGTACACTTATTTGTGAGGATCAAGTTTCAGGATTGGAAATTGAGGTCAACGACGGCCAATGGATCAAGTTGACCAATCTATCTCCTTCTTCTTTTGTTTTTGTAGTTGGAGATCCTCTCAAGGTATGTTTCTATATATGATTAATATTCAATTTTAATTTAATAAAAACTTAAATTATATGATCTATATGAATAAAACATGAAATATAACAAAATTTTATACGATAATTAAGTTCAAATATTTTACAATTTAGAATTACTTTATTAATGAGAGAAAATTTTATTTTTTAAACAGTAAAATAAGTTATATATAGATAATGTGAACAATTACCATAAACTATTTAGTAATATTTTGAAATTAAATCTCGAGTTTAAATTTTGAATAACTTGTTTACCATGCTCATAATATATTTTAGATTATTGATGTTGAATGTGAATACTTATCATAAAATTTATACTTATTGATGTTGATTTTGGAAATTGAAGGCATGGAGTAATGGGAGGTTGAAATCAGTAAATCACAGAGTGATGATGAGCGGAGACAAAGATCGATACTCTATAGCAGCCTTTGTCATTCCAAATGAGGGTACTATAATCAGGACACCCGAAGAGCTTATAGATGACCAACATCCTCGGCTTTTCAAGGACTTCGATTTCATGGATTTCTTCCTTTTTGCCTTTTCCGACCCAGCAAAGCACATCGACAACGGGGAGTTGCTCCATGTCTTTGCTGGCCTCTCACCACCAGTTTCCAATTAAAATCATGCCCATATCGACAAGTAAAATCCAGTAAAATCAATGTTACAAATAATAAACTGAGTTCTATACTCGAGATTTGCGTTCTTGTATTGTACTACTATGTTATGGTTAGTAATAATTTTATAATTGTATTGTACCAAAGGTTACTAAATATTGTACAATTGAGTCTATTTATATGTACTTTTCGATTAATTAATTATATAGAAATTATAATAACACGTGTCAATATCCCGACATTATTTATAGTAAATAACATTATAAAATTCTCCATAATTATCACGAAATTCTCACCAAAATTAATATGCGACTACATCTTATCACTCTAAGATACGGTCCTTGCTGATTAACGTGTCTGAATCAGGGTTACAAAGGCCTTTTAAATAGGCTTAGATTAGAGGTCTAATCACACTAAAATAACTCTAAAGTAATCGAAGTCCAACTGGGAAAAGAAATCTTGCTTGGAGTCTAAATCGTGGTTGCCTAATAGGAGAACACGTCGTGACGTGTCGTCTCTCCTCGTCAAGACGTCGATGCCGCATCTGCCTGGAATTTTCACCGCGTCGTGATGTCAGGCCTGTTTTGGCCCTTCTTCAGTTGCTCGCTGAATCTCATCTAAGGTGTTTGCAAAGTGTCCGATAAATGCGAGGTACACCCAAACTATTATATACTATTGAAAAAAAAACTTTATTATGTATTAAGCACTTAGTTGAGTTGGTGTCACAAGTTAACTGGGTACCAACTCAACTAGATAATGACAAAAAATTCGTACTTTATAATGTAAATTGTATTATTTTGAGGATATTTTTTCCAGCTTATATCTTTTTATATAGAAAAATACACACATATAATAAAGTTTGAACCTAAAATTTTATAGTTTTCAACATTCATATTTTACCATTAAACCAAAACTTTATTTTTAATTTATATATTTTTGATAAATTTATTTATTACATAAATTCATTTCTACCATAATAACTAATCTCAGTTACAATTATTATGAATAAATTATGGAGTTTGCCGAGAAAAAAAGAAAATAAGTGAGCCATCATAATATATGAATGGTCATGAGTCCCTTTGCTAGTATTGTATTGTAGGGCTAGAAATTGAAACCAAATATGGAGAGAGTTACGGAAATTGATTGGGGTTATTCATCGTGGCGCTAACTATAGTTGACTGAATTTCAGTTTGAAGATATTTTCACAAGCAAAGTAATGGTATGGAGTGTGTTTTAGCAAAAATTGATATATCGAGATTTTTTTAAAAGTTTGATGATGAATTTTGTTTAATTCATTATAGCTCTAGTTGTCTAGAGAATTTTATTTTTATTCTTTCAAAACTATTTTTGAAAGAAATTAAATGAGACGACTTATCCAACTCACCAACACCTATATTCTCTTCTAGCTGACGTCATCATATTTGGTTTTCATAGTTATCTACGAGACGACATATGGATTGAAGTATATCTTTTTCATATTATGGAAATATAGAAACTAACATAATTTGGATTAACGGTGAAGTGTGGTGTTTTTAATTTATTTTTTGTTTCACACTAGTGTCGTTACAGTATCTAATTTTATCGTCACTATTATTTTTACACCGCCAATTTAAATTCACCCTAAAAATTTTAGAATAAATTAGGAGAATAAATAAGTTGTTTGGTTTAATACGTTATATAACCGATTTTTACTTTTTATATTTTTGACCACTGCACTTTCCTGGTTAATATTATGTGTTACCATATTTGTTCTATTAGATACAAGGAAAACGAAAGGTCTAATATTTTTAACGGGAAATTTCCTCAAAAAACTATTTATTACAGAAAATTTTGGGCTTAATATTTTCCAATATTTGTGTTGAATTAGTAAATATGAATCGTCATAATTTTGATGTGGTTTTAGGGAAGTTGGAATATTGCAACTAGCAATAAAGAAAATGCTTTATCTTCAATTGCACCAGCTACATTAAATTTCCATCCACCTAAGACTAGATTGTTAATTAAAATAATCTATTAAAATTTTTCATTAATAGTTTCCGTCATTACCTATATTGATTATTAAAATAAATTAAAAGATCAATCGGATGGTGACATATGACATTTTTGGTTTAATCTAATATTCTTCTAAAAATATCAAAAATATAATATTAAAATTGATATAAAATTATAAAAAAACTATAAAAACTTATAAATATTATAAAATATAAAAAAGTCCAATCAATTCTAAATTACAACATCAATCAAACTTATTTAAAATGTTTAAAATTTAAAAAAAAGCGTATTAAAATCTTAAAAGAACAAAAAAATTATAAAAATACTAAAATCAATACAAATTTATAAAAATTATAAAAAAAATCATAACATCTTGAATTGGACCGGTTGGCCCGAAATCGATAAGGGTATCGGTCGAGGAAAGTTATTAGACTAGTTGAATTGGGAATCGGAGGATTAAAATTTTTTTGTATTTTTAATATTTTTATCAAATCAAAATTTTATTATCCAATTATTAGCATATGTCAGAATGAAATATTCTAACCAAGGTTTTCAAAATTGGACTAGTGATCAAACCATCAAGCCATCGGTTTGTCAGTTCGGTTGATCCGTCAAGTTCAATTAAATAAAATATTCAAAAAATAAAAAATCGATTCAACTGTTCGGTTCCCATGTCAACCGCTCTAATGGTTTTCTTCGAATCAATACCCTTATTGATTTTGGTTTAATCTGTCCAACTGATTAATCCTGTCTAGTTTAATTTTTATATTATTTTTTTATAATTTTTATAGGTTTATATCAATTTTAATATATTTTTATTGTTTTGATGGTTTTTATATAATTTTAATACTTTTTTTTATAAAATTTTAAAGATTTTTTTATAATTTATTAGAATCTTATATTTTTTTATAATATTTATAAGTTTATATTAATTTTCATATATTTTTATTATTTTGATATTTAATAATTCTTATATTTTTTGATAATTCTTTTTTCTGATTTATATATATATATATTATAATTCTCTAATGAGTTTTGATCATTTTAATGAAAAAATATTAAATTAAACCATAAATTACCACGTGTTATTATCTGATTGATTTTTCAATTTATTGTAACACTCAACGTAGTCAATAACAAAAACCGTTGACGGAGGACTTAATTGATTATATTAATTAATAAGAAAAACTTAATTAAATACAAATTTAAAACACAAGCTTAACTGATTTTTTTTTTGCAATTTCTTAAAGACTTTTTTAACATACAAACCTTAAAATTATTTCCACACAAATTTAAAATATGTCGTTTTGTTGGAAATAATTAAAATGATTTCCACGTAAAATTAATTTATTTTCGCACTGGTACAAGGACAAAAATGTGTATTTCTTTTAAATGTATATAGAAATACATTTGTCTTTACTTGAATAAAAATTTCCACATGCCAAAATGGAATTTAGTACCACGTAAATATCAACATTTCACATTATACATCAAACCAAAACTAGATTTATCGTCTTGAATTTATAAATTTGAACCCTCGTCGTTTTTCCTTTTAAATGGAAATATTTCTTTTCTTCAATAAATGGAGGAGGTGAGCAGTCAACATCTATATTTATTTACTCTACACAGGAGAGAAAAATAATCTCGTTATAGATTTGGTCATATTTATTTTTTGTGACATAATACTTAAAATTATTCATAGCCTCTTCAAAAATTATAAACAGGAAGATAATGTACTTCAGCACATTCGAACTTACGTCCTTGACAATAATACCCATATTAATCAAACTAAAATTCAATCGACAAGTTCTAGAAAAGTTAAATTACGACAACTTGTAAATTTAAAATCAATACCATTATATTATACATTTATTTAAAATATTAAATAGAGTTTTAAATTTTCTTAAAAAAAAAAGTAGAGTTTTAAATTTATTCTCCATTTCAAATAAATAAATAAAATAAAATCAAAGTTGGAATCACAATTTCATGCATTGGTTATATGTATCGGTTCAATATAAGGGATTGGATCGATAGATCCGTAAATTGATTAAAACTTTTTTTTATATATATATTTTTAATTTTTATAATCCAAGTAATTAAATAAAAAATGAATGGTTTGATTGACTGAGCCACGAATAAGATTTTGAAAACTATGGTGCCTGTCTTGCAGAGCATGGCATTGCAGGGCGAGAATTTGATATAAAAAATGGACAGCGGATAGAGTAGACATCCATGAGGTGGTTCTTTCGTCATTTTAAGTATGAAACTGTTTTCTTCTAGCTGGCTTTGTTTACTTTGACTATATTTAGTTTTCTTGAGTAGACAAAAAATGAATGGAATTATTTCTTTATTTTTGGTACAGTGGAAATATGAAAATTTAGATGTGAAAAAGATAAATAAAACTTAGTATTATTTCCATTTTTTTAATCCATGAAGTTTGAATTCAATCTCTTTTTTTATATGTTTTAAGCAGCGTATAAAGTTTGCTTTGACCAGAGCCGCCCCTTCGTTTTGCTTGGATATTTCACTTTGCCCCGCCACCATTGAGAAAAACTATAAATAGAGGTAAATCCCTACCCAAAGAGAAACCAAGTTAGTTTACAAGCTGATTTAGTTTAAGAAAACATTTCCTTAGAGCATAAAAGAAAAGTTACGAACATGCCGGGTGTCAATCCTGAAATTGAGTTCCCAGCCATTGAGTTTCGTTTATCGGATTTGAAGCGAGGAACTGAAGGATGGAACCGTTTGTGCAAGAGGGTTCAAGAGGCTTGTGAGACTTTCGGTTGTTTCGAGGTGGTATATGAAAAGGTATCGACTAAACTCCGAGAGGATGCGTTTGGGTTGATGAAAGAAATGGTTGAGCTCCCAGTGGAGACGAAACAGAAGAATAATAGTCCCATGCCTTACCATGGTTGGGTTGGACCATGCAAGCAGGTTTCTGTGTTGTATGAAGGCTTTGGAGTTGGAGATGCCTCCAACTATGACTCTGTTAAAAGTTTTGCTCAACTTATGTGGCCTAATGGTCACCCACACTTTTCGTAAGAAAAATCCTTTTACCTTCCTAATTCTGTGGGTTGGGTTGTTCTCTAATGAGTGAGTTTGAATTATTGACTTTTTTTTTATTTTGATATTGTGTTTTCAGTGACACTATTCATACCCTAGGGACGCAAATGGAGGAGTTGAACAAGTTAATTTGGTTAATGTTAATTGATAGTTATGGATTAGGGGATGACTCATTGAAGATGAACTACACAACGTTGGTGCGGATGATGAAATATATGGCCCCTCCACCAGGAGAGTATGAAAGAGGACTCTTTGCTCATACTGATAAACCAGTAAGCACACTCATTTGTGAGGATCAAATTTCAGGACTGGAAATTGAGGTCAATGATGGTCAATGGATCAAGCTAACTAATTTATCTCCTTCTTCCTTTGTATTTGTGGTTGGAGATCCCCTCAAGGTATATATATATTTATTATTTAATTTATTCAAAATTTAACATAAATAATCTATGTGAATAAAACATAAGGGTTAGAATTAAGTTAGAATGAATTTTTGCCTTTTTCTTGGGGCGGGGCTTGTCCCATGGCATTGTTTGCAAGTCCCGAGTTTGATTAAGTCTTGGATAAAAATCATGGACAACTCTTCTTCTTGCTCTTCAATTAGATTAAAAAGTTTTAACGTGAATAATGATCATAAAATACTTTATGATATTAACATAAGATTTTGGGTTCAAAATTTTGAATAACCCTTTTACCTTGCTCATGATAAAAAAAAATACAGAGAAATTAATTTATTGATGTTGAAAGTGAAGATTTATCAGAAAATACTTATTGATATTGATTTTAAAAATTGAAGGCTTGGAGCAATGGGAGATTGAAATCAGTGAATCACAGAGTGATGATGAGCGGAGACAAAGATCGATACTCTATAGCAGCTTTCGTCATTCCAAATGAGGGTACTATAATCAAGACACCCAAAGAGTTTATAGATGACCAACATCCTCGGCTTTTCAAGGACTTAGATTTCATGGAGTTCTTCCTTTATGCCTTTTCCGATCCTGCAAGGCACATCGACAACGGGGAGTTGCTCCATGTCTTTGCTGGCCTCTCACCACCAGTTTCCAATTAAAATCATGCTCATATAGACAAGTAAAAGTTTGGTTTTGGTTTTAAATTAATGTTACAAATAATAAATTGAGTCCTATACTCGAGATCTACGTTCTCGAACTGTATTACCATGTTATATTTTGTTATAATTGTGTACTACTAAATCTACTATGTTGAGTAATGTTGGTTTTATGAAATCAATAAGATTGCAGTTCATGGACTGAACAAGACGCCTACTCATTGAACTTCAAGATTTGAAGCCATGCATGCATTGATGTTTGAATTTGAGAGCTAATTACACAACTTTATTATTATAAAATAATTGATTGAGTTACGAGTCAAGAATTGAGTGATATTAATTTTATTAATTTTTTTTAAGAAAAATGCTGGTTATTATTAAAAGGATAGCACCAAAACATAAATTAATAACAAAATTCATAAATCCCAAATTAAACACCTTTCTAACTAAAAATCCCTAAAACAAAACAATCCAAGGCCCTATCAGCCTAAAAGCTCTTATCGTAAACTTAATCCTACATTTTTCTAAGGCCCTAAGACAATGCCGCAGCCAGCCACCAAAACTTGTTGGTCACTCTCCCTCATTTCTCTTTTTAAGCTATCATTTCCGATGTTCTAACCCACCTTTCTAGAACTTTGTTTCTCAAGGCATCCCAGTTATGGCCAAGTTCTCTTCACCCATTCGATTTCGTTTACCAATCTACCCATATTGAAATGCATTTACCCAATTCTTACCGTTCTTTTTTAGCATCTACCTCCCTAACCCACTCACTTCCCTAACCGTTCTTCCTTTTCGCTGAAGTTTCTTACTTATTGCGCAGCAACCCTCTACAATCCTCTGCCATAGCAGCTAACACTGCTCCAAAAAGTTCATTATTAATTTTATTATTAAGTGGATAGAAAATTTGATGTTTTTTAAATAAAATAATATGTATGATGATACGACATTTAATTTAAATTATATATATATTATATTTTTAGAAAAAAATTACTCTCATTCTTAAAAAATTAATTTTTTTGATATATATGTTTTCTAACGAAAACGTTGAAAATAATTTTGGTACACCCTAATGTGAAAAGTTAAATATTTTAATATATGCAGGTGACTGGTTTTAGGCTAGCAACGTGGAGCTGCCAACACCACATGTTAAACTGAATAAAGAATAATATTTTCACAAGAATATATAATGGTTGAAGAATTCGATTCAGATTTTTCATGTAAATGCAAAATTTAAATTATTTGTCAACGACAATACATAAATGGTGAATGCTACATTTTGGTACTTATATTTTTTTATTTTTCAAATGTAAAAGTTGGATGATATGATACATTATTCTTTTTAATTTTAAGGTGATGATGTGACAAAATTTCAAAGTGATATATCATCAAATCTTGATTGAATTCAATGTTAACGATCAAAATAAACCTAATTAAAAAGTACGTATAACAAGTGGACGAAAATATATAAATACTAAAATTGATTTAATTATCAAATTTAATGACTAAAAATTATATTAACCTTACAAGAAACCCAAAATTAATTGTGAATTTCGAGAGGAGAAAGAAGGAAAAAGGAGGCTGCTGTCTTGAGAAGAAAATAGAGACAAAGAGAAAGAGAAAGGAAGAGTTGAAGCTAAATTTTTGTCGTTAGGGTACTTTTGTGGGAAAAATAAGTTATGAAAAATAATTTTGTTGCATGGTAAGATTTTATTTTTATTTTTATTATAAAATTGAATTTTAGTTGTGATATTTATAATAATAAATGTCATCAAATTTAGTAAATGTGTTTTGAGTCAATGAGATTTCGTCAAATCTTGAATCCAACATCTAAATCCTTTTAGCTTGAATAATCTTTTTCACTATTCTTGAACCCTTAGATGCTTAGAGAGTGGCTCTATAGAAAGAACTAAACACACGATGAAAAACGAGACTTTCAAATGGGATTAGTCAAATTTCTTAAGGGGAATCCAAAATCGATAAATTCAATCTTATGCAATTATAATCTGACAAATTTATACCACAAGTACTCACCAAATTAAAATTTATTTAACTTAAAGAAAATAACGCAATTAAAATTTTCACTAAAATTCGACAGAGTATACTCGTATTCATTTGTGTCTTTTTTTGGCAGCCCCTAATTCTTATAGGGAAAGAAAACACAAGAGTTCTACTAGAATAGAAAAAAGGAAAAAAATAATATTTTAATAAAAAAATGAGTTCTACTAGAACTTCAACTAAGGTGGATGACAAGCTCAGGGAGACTTGTATGTGTGGCCCACTTGCCTAATGAATTAGTTCATTGGGACTTTCATATATTAGGTACAATTATACGTGTAGTTCAATTTTAAATTAATTTAAAATAAGCTTATATAATTATTCAATCCAATGACTAATTTTTTATTCCCAAAATATTAATTAATCTAATTAAATTAATTTTTCAACTCAATTCTAATTGTGTCAAATTCATGACTACTTTACTATATTTGAATTCATGAGTAAATAAATTTAATGCTAAATGCTCAAATTAAGACCCAACCGTTAAGGGGTTGCTCACATTAGGGCCAAAACTTTTAAAATGTTCATATAAGGGCCTAAACTTTATAAAAAAAATATTTAAATAAGGGTTTTCCACGTACTTCAACCCAATTTGAGTAAAAATTAGGTAAATTCTAACGTATTTGGAATAGAATACATGACAGTTGAATCAAATATTGCTTGAAAATAAAAGAAAATAATAAAAACATAATTTGATACATGATATACAATAATTTGAAAGCCTTTATTTGAGCACTTTTAAAAAGGTTCGGCTCTTATTTGAGCACTTTCAAAAAGTTTTGGCCCTTTTTTAAGCATTTCGAAAGTTTTGGCTTTCGTTTGGACACTTTTGTAAATGTTAGGCCCTTATATGAGCATTTAGAAATGTTTAGCCTTTTTATGAGTAACTCCTAAAAGGTTAGGCCCCAATTTGAGCATTTAGCCTAAATTTAATAATGCTATTTAGTAAAACTGCGTTGACTAATTAATTTAAAATTTCACTTTGGACTTAAATATTTAATTAAATTTAATTAAATAATAATCTAAAAAATTAAATTAATTTCTAAGTTGTCTTTTGCTCCTTCAAGAAAATGCATTTACTGCGAATAATAATCCATGCAACTTATTTCTCATGCATCATTTTCATTCATTCATCATATCAGTTCTTATTAGCAATCCTTATAGAGTTGTGGTTAGCTAGCGGAGGGAGCAATAATACATATATAATTAGAGCTCAAATAATTTGTAATTAAGTTCTAACTCTATGTCTATAAATAAAAAATTATTTAGTCATAGAGTCAATCCACTAAAAGTATCATGACTGATCTCCTCATTATATATCATTATGAAAGCAAATTAGATTTATGCTTTTGTCCAATAACCTTGTCATTTATGTGTTAACCTTATAGGATATCCTTGATCCCTTAGGGTTATAAATCTGTTCACCCATTTCAATCCTATTTTTATCTCATGGTTACAATTGCATCTTCCATGATGAAAGGATCATTGCAAACAGATCATAGTCATAAACATTTGTCCTAAACGAATGACCCGTGACCACGTTCCTTTCTCATAGTTCATGCATTGCACATGAGAAGATATCAATTACTGTTTAACCGAATTATGAATTCCACTATTGTAAGTGAAGTCATGCCATACATAAGTCATATACCTAATAATCTAACTTTTGACTTTGATACCAAAGGAACACAGACTCTCAGTGTATCAAAGTATATGAGTTAGGTACACATGGTCAACCACTTACTCGGGATTGAGGTAAGTCACACCATGAATATCTCAAGTGAATAATTTCATAAATGGATTCAGGATAAATTCTACTCAAGTTCCATCTGATGTATTGTCAATCACACCTATGTTCTTATTTTTTGGGAGTCAATTGCTCTAACACCCGAGACAATGTATCTCCCTAATTGGACCAATAAATAACCTAATAGTCCCCATGAATCAATTGCTCATTTTTAATTCCATTGACTACAAACAATTTAAGTTACCTACTAATATAAGTTGTCTTCTCGCATCATAGTCTCACCATATAATGCAACTTAATATTAGTTAAATCCTTAAATATTCAATGAGCAAATATTTGCTTATTCATTTTAATTTTTATGCAAAAATCATTGAGGATAATTATACAAAGATATAATAAATTAATTGTGAAACTTTATTTATTTAATCAATTCATAGATTGCAAGTAGACTAACAAAATCACTACACAAAAAACACATAATCATAACAGTTTATACATGAAAGAATATACGAAAAATAAGCAAAATAATTTGCAATTACCTAATTTTCAACCTACTATACAGAGAGTGCAAATCCTAAATCATATCCTAAGATTATGCATATAATAACACTCCCCTTTAACCTGGAGCATATAAATCATATGCTCCTAGCTTGTTACATATATAGTCAGTCCAAGGTTTCTAAGAGATTTAGTGAGGACATCTGCTAGCTGATCATTAGAAGTGATAAAACCAGTGGTAATACACTTTGCCTCAATTTTCTATCTAACAAAGTGACAATCAATTTCTATGGGTTTTGTCCTTTCTTGAAACATCGAATTCGTAGAAATATGTCGAGTTGTTTGATTATCACATATCAACTGCACTAGGCTGTCAATTTCACACTTTAATTGCCGAAGAAGCTGTTTCAACTAGATAAGTTCACAAGTGATTAAGGCAATGGCTTGATACTCTCCTCCTATACTTATCTTGTCACAACATCTTGGTTTTTACTTTTCCATGATATATTTCTGTCGAATCCACTTTTTTGAAAAATGGGTGGACTTGGATTTTGAAAATGAAAACGAACAGTGGAGTCGCCAAGCTATCGAAACAACTTTTTTGAAAAACGGGTCGACTTGGATTTTGAAAATGAAAACGAACATGAGAGTCGCCAGAAATCCTTTTTATTTAGGTGTGATTGGATCACCTCATAATTTAATCATTTTAATAAAATTTTAAATTTAATAAAACGAAAATTTTTTGTCTATAAAATCCAGAAAACGGGTTCGGGAGTCAATTACGCATGAGGAAGGATTAGCACCCTCGATACGCCCAAAATTGGTACCTAGTTGATTACTTAATGTCTTAAGTGTCGAAAGTAAAAAATCGAAGCCCAGTAGGTTAGGGCACAATTTCTCAAAATTCCAAACATAGAATATTGCCTTTATTTAAAAATTCCTCATCTCGAGAGAACAAAATGTCATATCCAATGAGTTAGGACACAACATATCAAAACCCCGAGAATGAGCTTTTTATTTATATGCTTTGATTAAAAAAGATACTCGATTACTTAGATTCAACGAGGAAAATTGGAACCCAGTAAGTTAGGGTGCAATCTTCTCAAATCCCAAAACATGAAATATTATTTATTAATAATTTTTATAATCTTTTTTTTTAATTTGGATGAAAATTCATGTAATATTTAAAAATATGTCAATAAAATATTAAACTATCGAACATAATTAACAACACATAATAACGATGAATGAGACATCAATAAATAACATAATAACAATAAATAAAACAATAAATAAAACAATAAATAACAATAATAACAACAACAATAAATAACAACGATAATAACAATAAATAATACAACGCATAATAAGAAAATATTAAATTTAAAAGATACAAGTAAATAAATACACAAATGAGTATTAAGAAAAATAATTTATAAAAATTAATTAAATGGGCAAATAAATAAAATGGGTGATAATAATAACAACAACAATAATAACAACAAATAATAAAACAAACAAACCGAAATAAAATAATAAAAAAATAAAAATAAAAATAAAAACCTCAAAATGTTGAAATTTAGTAAATAAAAGGATTTAATTGAAACATAACAAAACTAAAAGGTATAAATTCTAAATAAAAAAACTGATAAGGGTCTGATTGTAACGTGCCAAAAAACAATGAGGACCAACGAGGAAATTTCCCCGATCCTGATGCGCAGCGTTGCAAAATGGACCAAAATAAAATGACGCAGAAATTACAGGGTGAAATTTAAAAAATAAAAAAGAAAATAAGATGGGACTTGATTGAATTGCATCACGAAAGTGGAGGGACCATTTGCGCAAATAGCCCATTTGGATTTGATAACACGCAGATTCTCCACAAATCGGGTCAGGTCAGACGGGCCATTAGTAAAACGAAGCCGTTTTTGTGCTTACCCATTGGCCCAAAACGGCGCCGTTTCAAGTAAGCTATAAATACCAAATTTTTTTAAAAAAATCCTTATTATTCCTTTAATTTAAAAAACAAAAACAAAAAAAAAATTTCTTTCAAACTCTCTCCCTCTCCCAAGAATTTCTAGAAATCAACCAAGCTCCGGCAGCGGACCACCGTGGCGGCCGCCGGTCACCGGCGACGGCGCCGTTGTCCACGGTGGTCGAAAAGTCAGAAAATGACCATTTTTTTGGCCTTTCGACTTCCCAACCCAAAAAGGCGTCGTTTCTCATCGGAAACGACGAACCTAGGCCTCCGATCGAGCAAAAATGCGAATAAAAGGGTAGGTTTTTTTATTTCTATTCTTTTTCTTTTCAAAATGCAATCAAAACAAAAAGAAAATGAAAACCCAGAATCAGTGACTACCTTGGAGTATATTACTATTTTTTTCTCTGATTTTTTTATTGTATTTCTAAAAAAAAACCCTTTACATTCAGCTTTTTGGTGGCTTTTATAGCCAAATACACTGTCGTTTTTTTGTTTTTCATTTGTTTTCTTCTATGTGCTGTAATTGCAGGTACGGGGGCCATACGGTGGTGACATGGAGGCATGCGTGGCTGAAGGTTGGAGGTGTGGCAGTGGCGGTTGCAGCATTAGATGCAGTTAGGGCTAGGGTTTTTTTGTTTTGTTTTTTTGTTTGTTGGTTAAGATTGGGTTTGGGCTTTGTATTGGGCCTGTTATTATTTGGGTTAAGGTTAAGTTTATTTTGGTTTTATTTATTTGGGCTCGGGTCAAAATTGCGCTATTACAATTTTCTCTAAAGAAGACATAATATCCTAAAGTAGACTTTCTATTTGAGGGAGATCTTGCCCAATCTACATTTGAATACCCAACAACCTGTGTATTTCCTTTATCTTCATATAACAAACCTTTTTTGGTCGTACCTTTGATGTATCGAAGGATACGTATCATTGTATCTCAATAACTATCATATGGAGCTTGAAGAAATTGACTTTCCACACTCACTGAAAAAGAAATATTCAAATGTGTGATAGTAAAATAGTTCAATTTCCCAACTAACCTTTGATATTAACTAGGATATTTTAGAGGCTCCCTTTGTCCTAGAACAAGTTTGCATTAGGTTCCATAGGTATATCAACACGTTTACAATACAGCATCCATGTTTCTTCCAATATAATCCAATGTATACTTCTTTTGAGAAATAGTTGTAATCAGCCCAATTTACCCGGGCCCAAATATCCAGTCCATTTACAAAATAAACAAACCTACGAGCCCAATTCTAAAAAAAAAACTAATGGCCCAACACCCTAAAATTTCAGAAAACCCTAGCTCCCCTTAACACCTCCAACGCTGCATGCAAGGGCCATATGCGTCGCACGTCACGTCCCATCACCTACCCTCCGCTACCTGCTTCGCCTGACACCACAGACCTGTAAACAACATGAAAAAGACATAGAAGTAGTGTAAAAAAGCAGAAACAGTAGAAAGTAAAAAAAGGAAGGCATGGGTGTTTCGGCTTTATAAGCCGGCAACCAAAACGTTGTAAAAGGGGACTGTAAAAATACAAAGAAAATTTCAATCAAAAAATCGCAAAAAATTTTACTCCTATTGCCGTTTCAATTTCGGTTTCGCTATTATTCTTTTTATTTTTATTTTATCTTTACGCACGAATAAAGCAAAAAGAAAAGGGGAAGGGACTCACCGGAGTTGTCCTGTGTCTAGGTCGTCAGAGGACTCCTTCTTCGGCGATAGAACCCGACGTTGACGGTCTCTTGTCTTTTTTTTGGTTGTTTTGAGGCTGGATCCTGACTCAGGGGGTTAAGATCTAAAAGGAGACACTTTTTACCCTCGTCGGCCACTGTGCACGGCGGCGTCGACGCCAGCGATCCGACGGTCGATACGGTGGCCATCGGCCGGAGCTAGTACCGGAGGGAAGGAAGGGTTGAGAGAAAACCCTTATTTTTTTCTTTTAAAAATGGAAAAAAATAAAGTTTTTTTTTAAAAAATTGACTTAAATAGGCCTATGAAATGGCGTTGTTTTGGGCTTGGCCACCAATAGACAAAACAGCGTTGTTTTGGCCTTAAGATTCGCGTGTTGACTTGACCTGCAAGGAGGATCCGCGTGTTTTTGTCGGAAGGACGAATTGCACTTTTAGCCCTTCCGCTTTTTTCTTTTTGTACAATCAAGTTTTTCCATTTTTTAATTTGGCCCCATTAATTTGTCTTGGTTTCCAATTTAGTCCCTGTTGAACCTGCGCGTTTTGGAGGGTGGGGATTATTACCCTTTAGTCCTTTTCTGTTATTCGCGCGTTCAAATTAGTATTTTTCCTCTTATTTATTTTGAATCCGCCTCAAATATTTTGTTTTAGTTCAATTTAGTCCATTCTCTTGTTATTTTAGCTATTTTATTATTTAATTATTTTAATGTTATTATCATTATTATATTATACCATTGATCTTGTGTTATTATTATTATTTATTCATTTATACCTTTAAAATTTCAAATTTTGTTATATATATACATGCGTACATTTTATAATATATACATAGACATACATATTTTTTTAATTTTTATAAATATATATATATATACACATGCTTTTATATATTTTCTATGATTCATAATTTTATATACTTACTTATATATGTTTTTAGATTTTAAAATATGTATATTTTTATGTATATATATTTTTTTTATTTTTTATAATTCACATACATATATATTTTTCTTATATGAACATATATATTTTTTTATATTTTATAATTTTTATCTATTCTCTTTGTTGTTATAATTGCTTCACTTGGTGTTTATTTATTTATTTGTATGTTTATTATCATTTTAAAAAAAAGAAACATTATAGTTTTGTTTGTCTATTTACTTGTTATTTATATGTAATCCATTTGTCCTTTTTTTTCTTTATTTATTATTTTTGTTGTGATTACTTGTGGTATCTATGCTCACATCGTTGTATTCATTATTGTCATTTATTAATGCGGCATTTATTCATATATCAAATTTAACATTACATCAATTTTTACCCAAATTTATAAAAAAGAAAATTTTGAAAACAAAGGTAATACTTGATATTTGGGATCTTCGAGAGGATTGAGCTCTAACGTATTGGGTTTCAATTTTCTTCGTTGAATCTAAATAATCGAGAATATTCTTTAATCAAGAAAACATAAATAAAAAGTTCATTATCGGGAATTCAATACGTTGTGTCCTAACGCATTGGATATGACACGTTGTTTTCTCGAGATGAGAATTTTTTCTAAAAAATAACAAAGGCAATATTCAATGTTTAGAATTTTGAGAAATTGTGCCCTAACGTATTGGGCTGCAATTTCTTCATCTGAGTTAAACAATTGAATATCCTTTTAAATTTTATTGCACGAGTTTTTTTGGACAAGCTCATTTTTGAGGAGGTGAAATATCGTGCCCTAACTCATTGGGTGTGACATTTTCTCTCTCCGAAATGAGAGGGTCTTAATGGGTAATTTGATTTATACAAGTTTTTTTTAATAAAGAATCGTATTTTAAATCTCTTTAAAGTTTTCAATTTTTGACACTAAGACATTAAGTAATCAATTAGGTACCAATTTTGGGCGTATTGAGGGTGCTAATCTTTCCTAGTGCGTAACCGACTGTCGAACCCATCTTTCTGAATTTCGTGGACCAAAATCGTGGTTTTAATCAAATTAAATTGTTTATAAAAAAACCACTTTTTAAGGTGACCCGATCACACCTTATCAAAAAGGATTGGCGGCGACTCCCATATTCGTTTTTGTTTTCAAAATCCAAGTCGACCCTGTTTATAAAAAAACGGTGTCAACAATAGTAATTGCGCGTGTTCGTTTGTTCCACTTCAATACCAAAAAAGTACTAACATTCCCAAATCTTTAGTTTGAAGGTGGCTGAAAAGATGTTGCTTGAGTTGAACTAACCCTTCATGGTCATCACGATGATGGCAATATCATCCACATAAACAACCAAATATATGTACTTGCCATGAATGTTATGACAATAGAAGACTGAGTTATTTGTTTCACTCATGTTCATCATAAATTGTTGAATAACAGCACTAAATTGTCCAAACCAAGCTCTCCAAGACTGCTTTAGACCAAAAAGAGATTTCCTTAATCGACATACTACTCAAATTCCTCTTAAGAAACAAATCAAAGCAGTCGCGCCACGTAAATTTCTTCATTTGAATCTTCATAAAGAATTTTTTTTAATATTGACATGATGAATAGTCGAATGATTCATTGTAGCAAGGGAGATCAAGAGTCGAATCAAGGTGGTCTTGGCAACAGGAGAGAAAGCTTCCCTATAATCAAGACCCAGAACCTATATAAAACCTTGGGCAACTAGAAGTACCTTTAGTCGGTCTATCTTTCATCCAAATCGTCTTTAACTGTTTATACCCATAGACAAACAATAGTTGATTTACTCAGTGGTAAGGGAACAAGGTCCTATGTGTGATTAGCATGAAGAGAATTCATTTCTTCCGCAATATATAGCTTGTTGCCATCCATGATCAGCCTTTGTCACACTAGCAGTCTTAGGAATGAACACATTGGATACAGATGAGATGAAGGCATAGTATGAAGGTGATAACTCAAAAAATTGTAATAAGGATAAAGATTACGAGAAGAACGCATACCTTTTCTGAGAGCAATTCGCTGTGTGTGTTCTTGAGGCATGATCAGAGATGGAGAAGCTGGTTCACTTGGACCATCTACCTAAACTATATTCGTAAGGAATGATTAGGAGAATTAGTGGAGCATCGAGAATCTACTTGAAGAGGTTTGGTGGGAGGTGGATTATTAAGAAGAGGAAAAATAGTTGTGGGGGCATTAATAACATCTTTTTGTGTTTGAGATGGAAAGGAGAAATGCTAAGTAGTTTAAGTAAAGGTTACATCTGCATGAATAAAATAATTTTGAGTGATAGGATCATAGAATTTGTACCCATTTTTATGTCAAGTGTACCCCTAAAATGATGCATTTAAGGGCTTTGAGAAAAAGTATCTTTTTCTGGCAAGTGGTTATGAACAAAACAAGTTCAACCAAAAACCCGAGTAGAAAAAGAATGAAAAGGGTAACTATGGATGACAATGGAATGGAGACTTTGGTTTTGTAGTATAGAAGAAACTATATTGTTGAGGAACCGCTCTTTTAAGTTTGGAGAGACTAAGATGAACTAAGCGACTGCGAAGATTAACAAAAGTATTAGAAGACAAGGCGGTTGAAGTTGTAATATAAGAGAGATAATCACACCCTTTCACCAATAATCTTCCCAGTACTCAGATCTTGCAGAAAAATAGAATAGGAATAAAAAATGACTTTACATTTTGTCGAAACCTTTTTTAATTTTTAAAAACACGGGGATTGATTTTAAAAAATGAAAAATGGGAGTCGCCACCGATCTTTTATTGAGGTGTGATCGGATCACCTTGAAAATAATTTTAGGTCTGCGAATTTTGAGAAAACAGGTTCGGGAGTCGGTTACTCACGAGGAAGGGTTAGCACCCTCGTGACGCCCGAAATTGGTACCGAATTGATTGTTTAGTGTCTTAATGTCAAAATTTTGAAAAGATTTTAAAACACTATCCTTTGATGAGAAAACTTGAATAAACTATATTGGATGATAAGGTGCACTCATTTAGCAGAAATAAATTGCTACACTCAGTGAGTTAGAGTGCAACAATTAAATCTTCGAAATTAGATTCGTTCCTTTTTTAAGAAAATCATGGGTTTTAAGAAGGATATTTGATTATTTAAGTCAATCGAGAAATTCGAATCCAATAAGTTAGGGTTCAATTTCTCGAGGTTCTCAAACATCAAACATTGCCTTTATTTTGAAATTGAGATAACAAAATGTTGTATCCAGTAAGTTAGGATCGAACATTTTGAAACCTTAAGAATTTTATTTTAATAATCGTGATTTTAATAAAATGGACGTTTGATCATCTAAATTCATCGAGAAGAATCGAAGCCCAGTAAGTTAGGGTCTAATTTTCTCGAGAACCTACAAGCGCCAAGCCTTTTTAAAGTTTATAAAATAAAATGATTATGAAGCTTTAATAAAATTCAACTCTTACAAACGGAACATGATTGAATAACGATACATCTAATAATTCAAACTTAAATTAGAAGCAATTAAACGAATAATAAACCAATACAAACATTGATTTAAATCATATTATACAAACATCCATATAAAAAAATTTAAGCAACCCATAAATTCAGAATCAATTAAAAAACAAACAAAAACAATACAATAAAAAGAAAAGAAAAAAAAAACAGTGATAACAATAAATAATGCAAATATTTACTACAATTTAGTAAGGGAAAAAATAAAAAAGGGTTTGAATAAATTTTAACGAAAGATCTTAAAAACACAAAGAAATAAAAAAATGAAGTAAAATAAAAGTGAATAGCTTGGAATTAATATCTACATTCTAATCTATATAGATAAAACTTAGTAAAAATAATAGTATATACCTAGTAACGATAAATAAAAGTTAAATAAATAGAATAAAATAACAAATTTTAGAGGAATAAGGTTTTTTTTATGCATAAATAAAATAAAATAAAAATCATTCGGAAATGATAATATATCATTATATATATACGTATGCTAAAAGAAAAGAAATCATGTTATATATGCATGTATATAAAAACATAAAGCATTATTATTAAAAATTAATTTTCTATAAAGATGTATAGTTACTTATATATATGAAAAACAAATATATAAAGAAAGTATAATAATAAGAATAAGTATAATAAAAATAAAGATAAATTTCTAAAAAACATAATAATAAGAAGGATTAAATCACAAATAAAATCGAATTAACAGGGAATAAATAAGATTAAGCTAAAGTGGGGGACTATGTTGCAACACGCGCATTACATGGGGACCTAATTGGGAAATATCTCGTTTCCCCAAAACGCAGTGTTGCAAGCTGGATTGAAATGGAACAAAAGCAGAATATAAGGCTAAATCAGAAAGAAGGGAGATAATTGATTCAAATACACCAGAAAAAGGGGGAGACTGGCCGCGCAAATATCCCTCCCTACGCCAGAACATGCAGATCTAACCGCGTCTAGGTCGGGTCATCGGGTCGCGGCCTAAAACGGCACCGTTTCAGAGTCAAGGAATCAGGCCCAAACGACGATGTTTCATGATCCCCCTTTTAAGCCAACACCAAAGCCCCATTAATCTAAACAGAAAAGAAAAAAAAAACCTAAAAATCTAATCTCCTTTCATTCAAGTTGCGCCGCCTCAGCCCTCTCCTCATCTGGTCCAAACTCCGATTACGGCGGAGTGAACCAGGATCCGGCGTTCCCCTTTTTTAAGGTGAGTCTCTCTTCTCCTTTCCTTCTACGATAATCAAAAAGAGACGAATATAGAAAAAAGAAACCGGAAATATTACTAAAAAACAAACAAAGAGGGATCACCTTTCGAACTTTTTCTTTTCGATTTCTCTGAATATTTCGTATACAATATGCGTGTGTGATTTTTTGTCTCTGTGTGTCTAATTACAAAGGGTTTTGCCCTTGTTTTATAGGCTGAGAAAAAGAAAAAGAAAAAGAATACAATTTTTCCGTTTCTTTGCTGCGTTTTCATCTTGTTTGCAGGTACGGCGCGTAGGGCTGGGGACGTGGCTAGAGGTGCTCATGGGCCGGGCCGGGTTCGGGATGGACCCAGAAAAAAATTTCAGCCCGCGTCCTAGGCCAGGGCACGACCCGAAATATGGGCCTGAATTTTAGCCCGGGCCCGGCTCAGGAAAAAAATTCTAAGGCCGAGCCCGGCTCGGCCCACTTTTTAAATAAATACAAAAAATTTATTTTAAAAATAAAAAAATTTTAAAAAAAAGTATTTTAAAAATATTTTAAAATTAAAAAAATAAAAATAAAAATATATTTATTATATTCGGGCCGGGCCCGGGCCAAAAAAGTTAGGCCCGAGCCAGACCCATTTTCTAAACGAGCCTCGTTTTTTTGCCCAAGCCCATATTTCGGGCCTATATTTTTACCCAAACCCTCCCATACCATGAGCACCTCTAGACGTGGCATGTACAGAGGCGAAGGTGCATGTGTGAGGGCAGGGGCTTGGCACGCGCGGAGGAGTTAGGGTTGCTGCGGCGCTGGGGTTTGCTCGCTGTTAGGGCTTCTGCAGTTAAGTTGGGATTTGGGTTGAGTTGGGCCACATATGTTTGTTGGGCTCATTTTTTATTTTTGGTATTTAGTTTATTTTGTAACTAGATCACATATATGTAAAATGGATTGTTTGTTTGGACTTTATATTGGGTTTATGAGTAGTTTATGGGCCGGGCAAAAATGGGTATTACACATTTTATTTGGTTAGGGAGCTTACGATTAGATATTAAGCTATACGAGAATTCTGGGGCATACAATACTGGCTTTTATGGAATTGATGGGAGAGGATGGATTTCTCCAACCCCTTCAATAACAATTTGAGTACCATTGGCTAAGGTAACTATGGAAGAGGTAAAAGAAAAGACAAGAGTAGAGAAATGTTTTTATTACCAGAGATGTGATTTGAAGCACCCGAGTTAAATATTGAATGACCATTTGAGGAAGTCTTTGTTAAGCATGCAAAGGAATTACCAGGCTGAGCAACCGAAGCTAGAAACGAAGAAGAAGACTACTGTTTTGATGCTTGATACCGCAAGTATTCATCATAATCTGATCTAACTAAGGGGACAGGTTTATCTCCTTGTGTAGGTGGCATTAGAAGTAAACCATTCCCTTGAGACTGAGCAACATGAGAAAAGGATCAAGTATGTTGATTATGACGGGAATGTCATCCATGGAGGGCTCAACAAGTGTTACGTGTGTGACCTCCCTTGTCACAATGGGTACAGTAAAGTTTAGAGCCTTTGCCTCTCCCTTTTCAATAATCCTTCTATTTCTTAGTGTTTTGTATGGCAAACACAGATGATTAAGTCTCAGTTTTGTTAGAAAAGGTGCAAAGGAGGTGAGCCAACACATCTTCTAGCGTACGAATCACTGGACTAGCAAGGATTTGTTCTCGTTCTGGAGCCAAATATGCACGAAGTCCTATCAAGGCAAGCACCATCAAAAACTTATGTTGTTGTTCCTGATCAGAAACTGTTTTTTAGAGATGGGCATGAGACAATTAAATTCATCTTTCAAAGTCTAAACTTGGACAAAATAACTAGCCATATCCTGTTGATTTTGCTGAAAATAGACCAAACCTGTCACAACTTTATAAATACATTGAACATCATTAGTATATAAAGTTTAAGCCTTATTCCACACTTTATAATAGGTTTTGCAATACTGAAATAAAGTGAGCAATTTTGGGTCGAGAGAATGCCATACCAAGCTACACAATTGAGCATCAATCTTAATCCACATATCCTTATTTTTCTCATCAATATTTTGAGCCTAATCTAAAGATGATCTTTATACTCTTAGCCCATAAACCATAACTCAATAGATGTGACCCAAGAGATGTAATTATCACTGCCTTGAAGTTTGACGGTGGTAATTGCTAAAGGATTCATTTTGGAGGAAGAAAAAACAAGGAGCAAAATTAAGTAGTGACGAAATTGTATGAGGTCAGCACCACTAGGATCAGATGGTTTGGGTGAAGCTCCTGGAAGACTTGTGACACAGCATGATGGTAGGTGAAGGGCCTACACTAGGGTCAAAATTCTAACATCATACATATCATAACATTAATATTGAAGAGAAAAAAACATGGTAAATCTCAAAATTATACATGAATTTTAATTTAATTTGTAATTTTGAAATATGAATTTTAATTTGTTGTAATTATACTCATGAAACTTTGATTGTGGTACAAATGTATATACAAAATTTTAATTTTGATTAAATCATGCACATCTAAAGATATAAATACATCAATATAATATAATTATGTGTATGCAACGTATAAACACAAAATTATGTTATATTAATAATTGTGTTAATAATTTATGAGAATTGGATCAAATCAAAATTTCATGTATAAAATTGCACAAAGTCAAAGTACATGTAAAGAACTGCACATTAGACTAAAGTTCATGTATAGTTTTGATATTTATCCCTAAAAAAAACACAGGTTTATAAGTTTAAAAATCCCTTAAATTTCATGTATATCTTTAAGATTTATCCCTTAAAAAACACAGGTTTATAAGTTTAATAATCCTTTAAGAAAAAAATCAATTAAGCCCCTCGATTTAATTCACATCCAGTTGAGCTCTTGTTGTTAATTGAAAAGTCAATTAACATTATTTGTTAACTATTTTTATCTTTGATCATGCTGACCATTAAAATAGATTAGCAGATTGATCAAAAGGTGACATGTGTCAATCGCTTGATCTACTCAATATTTTTAAAATTGTATCGATAATTGAATCAATCTGACCATAGATTCGTTGTTCAACTGATTTAATCCGTTGGAAACCGATTCAACTATATATAATAATATATTTATTATTTGTTTGTTTTAGGTAATATATATATATTTAAAACCTGATAAAAAGATGCTTTGAAAAGTCAATTCTTGCTTAAGAAATGAAACTAAAATGTATTATTTTATTTCTTTTTCACATATTTCTGTATTTAATATGTTGACGCCATTTTTTTTATAAAACGGAGTCGACTTGGATTTTAAAAACAAAAACGAAAAAAATCGGGAGTCGCCACCAATCTTTTTTGATAAGCTGTGATCGGATCACCTTATAAAGTGGTTGTTTTCAATAAACGATTTGATTTTATTAAAACAACGATTTTGGTCCACGAAATTCAGAAAAATGAGTTCGGGAGTCGGTTACGTACGAGGAAGGATTAGCACCCTCGTAAAGCCCAAAAATTGATACCTAGTTGATTAGTTAATGTCTTAGTGTCGAATATTGAAAACTTTAAAGAGATTTAGAGTATGATCCTTAAAAAACTCGAACGACATGGATTAAAATTTAAGAGGATATTTCGCTATTTAGTCGAACGATAAATCGAAACCCAGCACGTTAGGGCACGTTTTCTCGAATTTCCAAACGCAAAACATTGCCTCGTTTTAAAATTTCAAAATGATATTCGACTATTTGGCCAAACGAGTAATCGAAACCCAACATGTTAGGACACATTTTCTCAAATTTCCAAACGCGAAATATGGTCTTATTTTGAAAGTTTAAAAAGGGTATTTGGCTATTTTGGTCGAACTAGAAATCGAAACCCAACACGTTAGGGTACATTTTCTCGATTTTCCAAACGCAAAACATTGCCTTATTTAGAAAATTTTCTTTTTGATGTATGATGTTAATATGAATAACAAAACGATAATGAATACGACAAGTTAAGCATAAATAATACAAACAATCAATAAAAATGAAATAAATAAATATAAGAGATGAATCAATCACATAACAACAAGTAAATAAACGAATACAATTAAAATATCCTTTTGAAATGGTAATAAACACGTAAATAAGTAAATAAGTAATAATAACAATAAAGAAGATAAATAAAATTAAAAAAATGTGAAAAGACATATGTATATTTATGTGGACAATTTTTATAAAATAAAAAAATGTGTATATATGTATATCATAAAATATATGTCAATATTATATAAAAATATATGTATGCATGTACATATTTTAAAACGATAAAACATAAAAAATGTATATTTAGGAATTATAAAATATATGTATAAGTTATAAGAACGTATATATGCATATATATTTTTTAAAATTATAAAGTATAGAAGACTTATGTATATATATATATACATATATATAATGCATATAGATTATAGAATATAAACATGTGTAAGTATGTGTATTAATTAAAAATGTATGTGTATTATAAAATGTATGCATGTATATGTATATGACAAAATATGAAGTTAATATATATATATAAATAAGTAAATAACATTAAATAAAATATTAAATAAAACTGATTTTTAAATATGTATATTTATATAAAAAAAACTTGAAGTTTAAAAGGCTGAGGATCGAATTGAAATCAGACCAATAATTTGGGGCCAAATTCGCAAATAAAAGGTTCAGTGGGCTGAAATGAAGCACGCGCAAAGTGTGAAGGACTGATCGGGAAATATGCCCAAGTACTGAAGCGCAGCATTTAGGCGCGGACAAAATTGGAACATGCAGCAAATTTGCGGGGCCAAATTAAAAAAATAAAGAAACAAGCAGAAGGATTAAATTAAAACAACACAATAATATGGAGGGACCAAGGGCGAAAATTTCCCATTCAACAGAAACGCGCGGATCCCATAGGCGGGTCGGGTCGAGCTCGGATCCTAAGGGCCGAAACGGCGTCGTTTTCTATTGCGATTTAAACACATTTTTTTTTTGCATTTCTCTCCCCCACACACGAGAAAAAAAACTGCAGCAGCCCTCTCCCCTCTCTCCCTTTCCGGCCTAGGTCCGACGAAGGCCACGGCGCTCCTCCGCCGTAATGTCGCCGTACCGGAAAGCCAAAAATTCCCCAAACCCAATTTTTTAAAAAAAAATCCTTTTTTTCTAAAATATATACCCGATTTGGGTATTTTGAAACCAAAAAAATGAAGGAAAAATAAAAAAGGAAGGGCCTTTCGGCCTCTGTCATTTCGGCTGCCGCCCAAGCGAAATCCTAATGCGTTTCTGCGGCCCCGACAAGTGGAGGGGGATTCCGACGGTGGTGCTATGCCCGGCCACAGGTACGCCCTCCTCTTTCTTTTTATTCTATGCACCTTTTTATTAAAATAGATTTGTAAAAATAATAAATAAATAAAATGGAAAACAAAGAGACAAAAAAAAATCTAAATCAACACCTTTTATTGCTTCTAATATTCGTGAAATTGCCAGAAGCCCAGAACTATTGTTCATTGTGGCTTTTTATAGCCATTTTACAACTTTTTTTTCTATTTTCTTGTTTTTTTCTGTTGTATGCTTCTGTTGTCTTCTTGTGCTTGCGTGTTTATTGCTCTCTGCAGGTGTCTGACACACGTGGAGGGCAAACGATTGGCGACGGTGGCGGTGGTAGCGAAGAGGCTGGTGAGGCGTGCGGCGCCTTGATTTGGCTGGAATAAAAAGAAAATCTAAGAAAGAAAGAGAGGTTGAATGGAGAGAACAGAAGAACAAGGAAGAGAGAGAGAATACTGGAATAATATTCTTTTCATTTGATATCGTTACTCACGTATTGCATGCCGTTTTAAAGGAAAACTAACAAGGTGACGTGTACAATTCTGTTGAAATTAAAACGCACCATTTCATTAAACTTAAAACTCCTCAAAACTCCCCGTATTTAACTACGATTCTATAATTCTTTTCTACTGATTTTTCAACTCATAACAATACTTCTTCCCAGGAAAACATCCTTGACCTCAAGGATGAAAGTGAGGAAATTTAGACCGAATTGCCTCCAACGACTCCCAGGTCGCATCTTCAGGGAAAGAGTCACCCCATTCGATCAAAACTTCAGTCACGGCCTGTTTTCCTTTCTGAACCATCCTTCTGTCCAATATGCGAACTGGTTCTTTTGGCAAGGCACCCTGAGCATCTACTAATGGTAACTGCTGTTGAATAGGAGCCGATCCTACGTGTTTTTTTAGTTGGGACACATGAAATGTGGGATGGATCCGAGAGTGTGGAGGTAGTTGAAGAGTATAGGCTACTTGACCCACCTTACGCAGTACCGGAAAAGGCCCATAGTACCTAGGAGATAATTTTTGATTAGCATGTCTCCTAAGTGAATGCTGTCTGTATGGTTGTAACCTCAGATAGACCAGGTCACCCTCCTGGAAACTTCGCTCTGAACGGTGCTTGTCGGCCAGCTGCTTCATCCGGCTCTGTGCTCTTTGAAGGCAAAACTGTAACAACTTCCTAGCAGCCTCCCTAGCTTGTAAGCTGCGGTCAACAACTGCTACTGTAGATGTACCCGCCAAGTATGGCATATGAGTGGGTGGGGGTTGCCCATACAGGGCCTCGTAGGGAGTGAGTTGAATGGAAGAATGGAATGAGGAGTTGTACCACCATTCGGCAAGGGGTAGCCATTTAAACCACAGAGCTGGTGTCTCCCCTGTCATACACCTTAGGTAGTTCTCAAGACACCGGTTTAGAATCTCCGTCTGACCATCCGTTTGAGGATGGTAGGCCGTAGAAAGCAGAAGTCGAGTACCTGACTTCTTAAAGAGTTCCTGCCAAAACCCACTCACAAAAAATTTATCACGATCTGAAATGATTGAGTCGGGCATACCATGTAATTTGTAAACATTAGTCAAATACTCCTGAGCCACTTCTTTCGCTGTATATAGATGGGCCAGAGCTATGAAGTGGCCATATTTCGTGAGGTGATCGATTACCACCAGAATCGAGTTTTTCTTATCTGAAACCGGCAGCCCTTCAATGAAATCCATGCTGATGACAGACCATGCTCGGTCAGGTATCGGCAAAGGCTGTAAAAGACCAGGAGAAGCCACATTCTCTCCCTTGCATCGTTGACAAACAACGCATTCTTTGACCCAACGCTTAACATCTGATGCAAGCCCCTTCCAGTACACTAGGCTCGACAATATTTTCCTGGTTACATGCATCCCAGAATGGCCCCCAATAGCACTTGCGTGGAAATGGAAGAATAACTCCTGGCGCAACTGTGAATTCTTCCCTACTACTATTTTTCCTTTTCGAAACAGGAAACGGCCGTCCCATGAATATTTATTATCATGGTTTTGTGATTGCAAAATAGTTTGAATTCTCCTCTGGAGTCGACTGTCAAGAGTATAGGATTGTTGCACCCGTTCTAGTAAGCCAGAAATAACCGAACTAGCTGATAATTGATGGTATTGACCTTGTTCCAATTGTGGTTGTCGAGAAAGGGCATCAGCCACTCTATTATTAATCCCCTTCCGATAGGAAACTACAAAATCATATCCAAGCATTTTTGCTATCCAGCGCTGTTGAAAAGGGGTGACCGCTGCTTGGTCCGATAAAAATCGCAAACTTTGGTGGTCTGTGCGAATTCGGAAGTGTCGTCCCACTAGATAGGTGTGCCATTTTCGAACTACCAGTAAAGCCGCCAGCATTTCTTTTTCATATATCGAGAATGCTTGATGACGCACCCCAAGTGCTTTGCTATAAAAAGCTACTGGTTGTCCTTGTTGCTGTAAAATAGCTCCAATGCCAAACCCGCTGGCGTCAGTGTCTACTGTGAATTCCAACTGGAAGTTTGGAAGGACTAACACAGGAGCAGTACACACGGCCTGTTTTAGCTCTTCAAAAGCTTCAGTAGATTGAACTGACCATTTCCATCCATTTTTCTTTAACAGATTTGTCAGAGGACGCGCGATAACGCCATAGTTGCGTATAAACCTCCTGTAGTAGCCCATGAGGCCAAGAAAACTGCGCAACTCCTTCACCGATTGAGGAATCGGCCATGATATTACACACTCAATCTTAGACGTGTCCATAGAAACTGTCCCTTCATGCAAAACATGTCCCAAATATTGAACGCTAGAAGAACCAAAACTGCATTTGGATTGTTTGGCATACAATTGTTGTTCTCGTAAGATAAGAAGGACAGATTTCAAATGGTGCATATGCTCTTCCCACGAATTGGAATATACTAGGATATTGTCAAAAAAAACAAGCACAGTTTTGCGCAGTAGCGGTTTGAAGATGGAGTTCATAAGGGCCTGAAAACTAGAGGGGGCATTTGTGAGGCCAAACGGCATGACGAGGAACTCATAATGCCCTTCGTGAGTGCGAAATGCCGTTTTGTGAACGTCCGGCTCCCACATGCGAATTTGGTGATATCCCGACCTGAGATCCAATTTAGAGAAGACACGAGCTCCCCCAAGCTCATCCAACAATTCCTCAATGACTGGAATAGGAAAATTGTCTTTTACAGTATGCTGGTTTAATTGTCTATAATCCACACAAAGTCTCCAGCTCCCATCTTTTTTCTTCACCATGACAATAGGGGAGGCAAACGAGCTGGTGCTGTCACGTATTATTCCAGCATCAAGCATTTCCTGAATAAGTCGTTCCATTTCAGTTTTTTGAAATGCTGGATATCGGTAGGGACGCATTTTAATCACTGCCCCTTCATCCCTTAGAGGGATTTTATGATCATGTAACCTCTGAGGTGGCAACCCCTTTGGAACCTTAAAGACGTCCTCGAACTCACATAACAATCCCTGAATTTGGTCCCTAGCCTCGTCGTTCTTCTCAGTTGACAATGTCACTTGCTCGATAGAACTCAGAATTGCAGTAAAAGGTCCCATCGTTTGCCCCACTGTAGCAAAGCAATTTGGATTAAGCTCACCATTTTCAGCTGCTAGTGACCCAGGAGTAATGCCCTGAATGACGCACGTCTGCCCTGCTAAATTGAACTGCATGGTCAAATAACTAAAATTCCAAATGATGTCCCCTAAAGCCAATAACCACTGTACACCTAACACCATATCACAGCACTTTAACGACAATACCATGAAATCTGTCACAAATTTATGGTCCTGTACCTCCCACGTGACCCCTTTACAAAGCCCTCTAGTGAAAAGACAACTACCATTAGCTACAGAGACTCTAAGTTGCTCTTGATGCCATATGGGAAAAGACAACCTATTGACTAGCCTTGCATCTATAAAATTGTGAGTGCTCCCCGAATCAATTAGAATGATAGCCCAGCATGCACCTACCCTTGCTGCCACCCTCATCGTGTTATGCCCTTGTAGCCCAGTAAGGGCATGCAACGAGATTACCGGTGATTTAAGACCCCCTTCCTCTGCCCCCGCTTCTTCCAATTTCTCTGAACATTCCTGAAATTCTTCATTCTCATTCTCATTGTCAGAAAGAGGATCAAGTAGAAACTGGTATAACTGTGATTTCATGCATTTATGTCCTGTATGGTATTTGGCTCCACACCAAAAGCAAAGACCCTTTTGTTTCCTCTCAGCCATCAAAGCTGGGGAAATCGACTTAGATTCGGGCTTGTTAGATGATGCGTTACCAATAGATGAAGGACTCACTACCGTTTTTATAGGAGAAGAGGAATACCTGGAGTTGATCGATGTGTTGGTTAAGGGTCCAGATGAGCTAACCCCCCATGTCGATCTTTTTCCCGAATAAGAAATGAGCACTTCAATCTTCCTTGCTAGCTGGAAAGCTTCCATCAAGGTCGATGGCTCAAACAGATCCAGATAGTGACCAATCTCTGCCTTCAAGTTGCTAAGGAAAATACTGAGAGCGTAGGACTCCGGTAGACGCACTTGGTTTAGTAATCCCACAAATAAATCCTGATACTGTTCAACAGTACCATGTTGCTTCAGATTAACCAATTCCCTCATCGGGTTATCAAACTGTCCGCAGCCAAAGCGAGCCTGAAGATTTTTAAGATACTCTGACCAAGATAACATTTGTAGACCACCATTTCTTTGAGAATAGAAATGGTGCCACTCCAAGGCTCGGCCTTCCAAATTCAGCATTACCGTGCGAACCTTACTAGCCTCAGGTGTACCTTCAGCCTCAAAATACTGTTCTAACTTGGTCCACCACCCCCTAAAATCTGAACCATCAAATTTAGGACAGTCCAATCTGCTTCGGTTAACAACCGCTCCTTGCACAAAACCGTTATCCTTCCAGTACACACCCCTTTTCTCTGTAGCCACTGGTTCTTCTGAGGCTTGGGGTAAATCTGTTTCCTTAGGTAAAAACCCAGGAGGAGCCCCCAAAACCCCTTTACCCTTATCTATCACAACATTTGCTGATGAACCTGTAGGTGGAGGTCTGAAATACTGACTTAACAGTGCTTGCATATCCCCCCGAAACTCATTCTTAAAGTCCTGTAACCGCGTCTCCATTTTTGTCTCCAAACGGCCCATTTCTTCTTGGATCTTGGAAATATCCTGCTGTAGACTACTGACCTCCTTCTGCAAACGAGTTGACACACCGTCACCAGTCATGAAGGGATCGTGATAGCTCTGATACCTTTGTTACGAACCAAAAGAAAATCTAAGAAAGAAAGAGAGGTTGAATGGAGAGAACAGAAGAACAAGGAAGAGAGAGAGAATACTGGAATAATATTCTTTTCATTTGATATCGTTACTCACGTACTGCATGCCGTTTTAAAGGAAAACTAACAAGGTGACGTGTACAATTCTGTTGAAATTAAAACGCACCGTTTCATTAAACTTAAAACTCCTCAAAACTCCCCGTATTTAACTACGATTCTATAATTCTTTTCTACTGATTTTTCAACTCATAACAGTCTGACACGCGTGGAGGGCAAACGATTGGCGACGGTGGCGGTGGTAGCGAAGAGGCTGGTGAGGCGTGCGGCGCCTTGATTTGGCTGGAAGCTAGGGTTTTCTTTTCTTTTTTCTGCTGAATGTTTATGTTGTATTGGGCTGTGGGCTAGTAGGGTTTTTGTTGGACTGGTGTTTAGGTTTTATTTGTTTGGCATTGGGCCTGGGCAGAATTGCTATTACGTAATAAACTATTGTTTATTTCCTTTCCAATTTCCATATTTCTTCAAGTCTCTATTTCTAGAATTCTCCATATCAAGTACCTCTCATTGTCTTTCTATTCATCTCCATCTCTCTTTCTCTATCCCTCGTCAAGTCTCATCTCATCTAAATCCCACTTTTCCCCTTCCCCTCCCTTCGCTCTCAAGTTTTCACTTTCCTTCACTTTTTTATTGAAAATTTTAATTTCCTTTCATTCTAAAAGTAAATTAAAACTTGAGATTTTAGAGAAGAGTAAATAAGGTATACCACAGCAACAATTTTATGTCACTAAATTAATTCAAGTCCTAATATTTAGCTATTTCCATGATTTATTTTTAGTAAATAGAAGGAAAATTATTACTTATTTTTCTAAATTCAAATTTAAATTTGTACTAACAATTTTTTATTTTCAACCTAACTATTGCAATATATACATAACAAATATTTTTTCTCTCATGTTATTACGCTACTATCCAAACCAAACATTAGGGTGTTTTTTTATTGCTCAACTAGTTTAAGTTTTAGCTTTGGGCAATTTTTTTAACTTCTGTTTTTCTTATTAATTTGTTTTATTTTGGTTGGATTGGGTTTTGTAATTTTTTTTATTGATTTAGACTGGTTTTTAGGGATTTTGGGTCTGTTGTAGCCTCTCTCTCTTTTTTCTTTTTTTTTCTAGTTTAACCGATTTAACCAGCTTGCTGTTCACTTTGACTTATGGGTTAACCGGTTTTTCACCTTATTCTGAACTGGTGTACCGGTCGGCTTCCGATTCAGTCGGTCCAATTTGTTAATTCAATCCAATTTTAACAACATTGAATTTATTCTTTCATTTTTTCAATGAAAATCATAAAATATGAAAAAATTGTAGAAATATGAAAAATTATAGAAATATATGAAAAATATTAAAAAATTTAGATAAACCTATAAAAATTATAAAAAAATAAAAGCTAATAAAACTTATAAATATTATAAAAACATATAAAATCCTAAAAAATAACAATAAATTGTAAAAAATATAGAAGTACCTATAATATTAAAATAATTATATAAATTTAAAAAATCCTAAAAACGCATAAATTTTATAATAATTCATTAAATTAAATAATTATGGGATGAAGAATAACTATCACTATCACGTAGGCTATGCATTCCCCTTTGCTATTACAGCACTGTAGTGCTAGAATCGAAAAATAATGTTTATTTCTTATCTCACAAAATTGAGGGACAACGTGCACTCTGCTACCACAACATCTTTCGTCATTTTAAGGATGGAGATAATTTTGTGGTAATGATATGAACATATTTTCTTCTAGATACAGTGTGAAAAATAAGAAAATTAAGATGCAAAAAAAAATCCAAAACATAGATTAGATAAATATTTTTTAATTGATGAAATTAAAATTCAACCTCTTGTCTTATAGTAAGTAGCATATACAGTCATTTTGACCGGTGCTGCCTCCTGGGATTTGCTTGGATAAGCGAATTAAAAAACTGGGAAGTTAAAAGAGATGTTTCACTACGACCCGCCACCTAATTTGAGAAAAAAAAAATAGCCCACTATAAATAGACATAAATCCCTACACAAAGAGAAACCAAGTTAGATTACAAGCTGATTTAGTGTAAGAAAACATTTCCTTAGAGCATAAAAGAAAGTTAAGAACATGGCTGTTGATGCTGAAATTGAGCTCCCAACCATTGAGTTCCGTTCATCGGATTTGAAGCGAGGAACCGAAGGGTGGAACCGTTTGTGCAAGAGGGTTCGAGAGGCTTGTGAGACTTTCGGTTGTTTCGATGTGGTGTACAAAAAGATATCAACAAAAATTCGAGAGGATGCATTTGAATTGTTGAAAGAACTAGTTGAGGTCCCAGTGGAGAGGAAACAGAAGAACACTAGTCCCTTGCCTTACCATGGTTGGGTTGGACCATGCGAGCAGGTTTCTGTGTTGTATGAAGGCTTCGGAGTCGGAGATGCCTCCAACTATGACTCTGTTAAAAGCTTTGCTCAACTTATGTGGCCTAATGGTCACCCACGCTTTACGTAAGAAAAATTCTTTTACCTTTCTAATTTTGCAGGTTGTGTTGATTTCAGATCAATTTTGATTCAAAAGAGTTGGAATTATTGACTTTTTATTTTGATATTTTATTTTCAGTGAGACCATACATACCCTAACAACGCAAATGGAGGAGCTGAACAAGTTAATTTGGTTAATGCTAACTGATAGTTACGGATTACGGGAGGATTCACTGAAAATGAACTACACAACGTTGGTGCGGATGATGAAATACCTGGCCCCTCCACCAGGGGAATATGAGAGAGGACTCTTTGCTCATACTGATAAACCAGTTAGCACACTTATTTGTGAGGACAAAATTTCAGGGTTGGAAATTGAGGTCAGTGATGGCCAATGGATCAAGTTGACTAATTTATCTCCTTCTTCCTTTGTTTTTATGGTTGGAGATCCTCTCAAGGTACTTTTTCTATATTTGATTAATATTCGCCTTTTAATTTATTTAAAACTTAACATAAATGATCTATGTGAACAGAAGAAGCAATATAAGAGTCAAAACCAAGTGAGATTTTATCTTTTTTTTTGAGGGGAGGGGGGGAAGCCTTGTCCCTTGGGTACTATCTCTGAGTTCTGAGTTCGATTAAGTCTTGGATTCAAACATTGGACAACCCTTCTTTTAGCTTCTCAATATATATATATATATTAGATCAAATTTTTAATGTGAATAATTACCATAAATTACTTACTGATGTTGGCATAAGATATCAAGTTCAAAATTTTGAATAACTCTTTTACTTTGCTCATGATAAAAAAATTAATGATATTAGATTATTGATGTTAAAAGTTAATAATTATCAAAAAAATACTTATTGATGTTGATTTTGGAAATTGAAGGCATGGAGTAATGGGAGATTGAAATCAGTGAATCACAGAGTGATGATGAGCGGAGACAAAGATCGATATTCTATAGCAGCCTTTGTCATTCCAAATGAGGGTACTATAATCAAGGCACCCAAAGAACTTATAGATGACCAACATCCTCAGCTTTTCAAGGAATTCGATTTCATGGACTTCTTCCTTTATGCCTTTTCTGACCCAGCAAAGCACATCGACAACGGCCAACTGCTCTACTCCTATGCTTCTCTTTCACCACCGGTTTCCCATTAAATGCATACCGATATCGACAAGTAAAAGCCCAGTTTTAGTATTAAAATAATATTACAAATAATAAATGGAGTCCTATACTTGAGATTTCCATTTTTGTAATGTATTACCATGTTATAGGGTTTTTTTCTCATTAAAGAAAGTTTTATTAATAAAAGTGCAAGGCACCATAAAGGAGAAGACACCAAAAAGTTAGTCTTTGAAAACAAAAACCTTTAACAAATCATTAAGCAAATAAATTGCTAAAAGCATCAATGGGAAAAAGAATTTCCCCCTTACCTTAAAAAACCACCAAAACTTATCCTTTAAAAAACATCGCAACTTTCTATTTGAGAAACGATTGTATGAAATAGGGATCTCATGTCATTTGTATCCCTTTTTCAATAGTTTAATGCTTCATCAACATTTTCATCCTAAAATCAATCAAATCCAAATGAAAATCTAAAAATTCAGTATAAAATTGTTGATGAGATATATTAGTCTTTTTTTCGATACAATATTAAAGATAGGAAATGAGAATGACACGGTTTGAACTTGTGTCAAATAGGTGTCTAATAAGAACTTTGATCACCGCTCCATTCAAGTCAAGATATGAGAGATATTAGTTTTAATTACTACAAAATTATGTAAATTAATTTATTGAGAATTACAATAAACTTAATAACAAGCACTATCTTTATAATATATAAAATAAAAAAATTGCTAATTAAGGTTTAGCTCTGTTGGCATCGTTACTATTGCAACAATAAAGAAGGCTTGAGTCCATATATACATATTTATACTTATCTTTTTATTTGATTTAAGAGCGGGAAGGGACTATGGATATAAGTAGCTTTTGTATAAACCAAAAACCAAAAATGTAAATATATATGGTTAATAATTAATTTTTTCATAATAATAATCTTATTATGACCAAATATTTTGATAAAATTTTAAAAAATATAACCTTAATATTGTAATAATAATTTAAATGGAAATTAAGTAATATAATACATATTACGGTTAGATAAAAATTTTCTCCAAACTCATGCTTATATATATTATATAATAAAATAAAAATATATATTGATGTAAAAGAAATATATATTTAAAAATACGAGTCCGTTTGACTTGTTAGGGGACTGACTCGAGACGGGTTGGGTCACAAATTTTATCCTCTGATAGACCCATATTTAAATTAAATGATTTTAAATTTTAATTATAAAAGTATATAAAATTTGATATAAAAATATTTTTAATATTTTATTATTTTAAAATAGTAAATCAAACTATTTAAGTGAGGTGAGAGAGGCTTTAAATTTTCTTTAAATTAAGGTCATTGTCATCCTAGCTTGACTTTTAGACACCTCTAATTTCTTTAAAATCGGGGTGTTGGTTTAAAATAAGGGATTGGATCGGATGACTCACGAATCAGTACGAACTCAATTGGTTGAACCAAACTAAAATAATTGGTTTAAATTGATAGTTAAACTTACTTAATCGATTTTTTATATGGTTTTTTAATTTTTATGATTTTTGAAATTTATGCAATTGAACTGAATAAACCAATCGAGCTGGTCAAATAAAAAAACTAGTGATCTAATCAATTGAGTCACCAATATGATTTTGAAAACCTTGATGCACTCCCTTTGCTAGTACAGTATTGGAAGGATACAATTTGAAATCAAAGATGGGTAAACTACCCAGTTGGTCACCAACTTTTAGGGTGCTTTCATTTTGGTCATCCAAAAAAATTCTTGCAATTTCGTCACCCAACTTTTAGGGAGCTTTCATTTTAGTCACCCAAGTATTAAATCCTCAACGACGGTTAACTGTACTGATGTCCAGTAAACTAATTAATAAATTGACCAAGTCAAGTGCACCTATCAATTAATATTATAGCTATGGTGAGCACATATATCGTTCCTTCGAGGATTACAATTACTAGTAATTATCACCTTTCTATTATTTAACTCAATAATTCAAAGGATTGATTGAAATTAAATTAAACTATTTAAGTTAACTAATGAATGCACAAAAGAATGCAACACAGAAACAATCAAGTATTAACCAAGTGACAAAACAATACCTAGGTAAAAATCCACCTAGATTTCATCTATAATTCTCAATTTAATTTATGCAATTTATTTTTTTTAGTTCCTAGATCCGTAGAAATCTCTAATTTATGCTAATATATCTTTCGAGCAAAAGAACAACTAATTCTAGGTTAATTAATTGGAATTTCTTTCTAATTAAAACCCTTATTATTGCTTTAGTTCGCTCTATGGATCCCCTTATTAGATTTTACTCTAATCTAATAGATTTATGTTGTCCTATTTCTAGGATTGCATGTAACTCCATCAATTATACAAGATCTAATCACAAAGAGGGTCTATTTAACCTCATACTTCTGCGTATCAAACATTTGTTGTAGGCCAATTCAGCCCGGGCCCAAATCAAAACAATAAACAGACCCAATATCAGATAACCCAATTGAAACCCAAAACCTCTACCCATTACAACCAAAATTAACCCTCAGCCCAAACTAAAACCTAGCCCAAAACTAAAAACTTTTCAGCCAAAAGAAACCCTAGGTGCGCCGCATCTAGGTTTGCCCCTAGCCGCCAGCCTCCTCGCATGCCCACTGCCGCCACAGCTCGCCTATCACCGGCCATCCACGCGTCAGACCACCTACAAAACAACAAGGTAGAAAACGACAAGCAAACACAATCCAAATAACAAACGACAAAAAAAATTTTTTAGGGATTTTAAAATCGGTTATATAAGCCGAATATGAGCACTGTAATTTGCTTTCCTTTTTTACAAACATTGAGACATAAAAGCAAAAAACAAGTTTAAAAGGTTTTTTTTAGATTCATGTTTTTGTCCTTTTTTTATTCTTTTATATCCTTTTTATAAGAAATAAAATAAAAAGAAAAGGGAAGGGCTCACCTGTAGATTTCGCGACTATCACCGGAGGTCACTTTCCGTTGCCAAAATCGAGCCGAGGAGGGCTTAAGGGATCCTCTTCCTTCGGACCTTTGGGTCAATAAGGCTTGGCCTTCGAGCTTTTTTTTAAAAACGGGGCCGAAAAGCCCATTATTTCATCACCGGCCACTGGCCACGGCGGCGGCGCGGCGCGTCAGATGCCGGGGAAACCCATAGGACAGATAGGAGAGGGTTTTTGAGAAGAGAGGAGAGTTTCTTTTCGTATGAGGTTAAAATGAATTTTTTTAAAAAAAATTCGGGCTTAAATAGCCCTATGAAACGACGCCGTTTTGACTTTAAGTTCTGAGGCATCATACTACGCCGTTTTGAGCCTTGGCATCAGTGGCCAAAATGGTGCCATTTTGGCGTTTGACCTGCGACCCAACCCAGTGGTACTGAGGATCCGCGTGTTTTGTTAGGAGGGGCTAATTGCATGTTCAGCCCCTCCGCTTCTGCAGTGAAGTACAATCGGGTCATTCCCTTTTACATTTTAACCGCTGCATTTTTAAACCCGGTTCAGTTGGGTCTTGCACAAAACGATGCGCATAAGGGACAGGGATGTTGCCCAGTCAGTCCCTCATGCCTTAAGCACATCTTATTTCGGTCCTCTATAACCTGTTTGTAAATTTGCAATTAAAGCCCTGAATTTTAATTCCATTTCAACCTCGTCCTCATTCCATTTAGTTTATTTATTTTAAATAATACTCTTTTATCATGATTTATTTTAAAATGGTTATATTTATTATTTATTTGAAGCTATTTTACATTAAGTTTATTTAAATTTTATTTGTATATTATTTATTGTAAGCTCATGTTGTGTATCTTCCAAATTTTATGTACGTATATATTTTAAAATTATCTCGCATGTTTTTCTATATATTATTTATTTTTTTAATTAATTCATTTTTATTTATTTGTAGTTTTTTTAATTTCTGTTTATTTGGCAATTTGTCATTTGTTTTGAAGTGTCTTTATAAATCATTCATTTTGAGCTATTGTTTTCTTAATTGATTTATATATTGTTTCATTTTGTTCGTTTTGGTTATTGATATTTGTATTCGATGTATGGTGTAATTATTGCCATTATGTGTATTAATTCGTTTATTCGTATTTTCGTGCTATGGTAATTCATTCGTGTACCCTGTTGTTTGAAAAAAAATTTCTCCATGTTGTAAATTGTCATTCCATCAACATAACCCCTTTTTCACACACTATTTCAAACGTTACATTTATTTTTACCCAAACATACAAAAATAAAAATTTCAAAATAAGGCAATATTTTACGTTTTGGTGATTCGAGAAGTCGTACCCTAACTTACGGGGTTTCGGTTTTCAAGCTAAACCTAAATAGCAAAATACCCTTTTTAAAACTTCAAAAATAAAAAAATTTCATTATAAGGTAACATTTCGTGTTTTGGGAACCCGAGAAATCGTACCCTAACTTACGGGGCTTTGATTTTTCTCATTAAACCAAAATAGTGAAATGTCCTTTTAATTTTCAAAAATATAAAATTTCAATAAAAATTAAAGGCAAGCTTATTCTCTATGGTTCCAAATATCGTGTCCTAACTTACGGGATGTGATGTTTTGTTACTTTGAGACGAGTGGGTCTTTAACTCTCCTTTCCATTTATTCAAGCATTTTTTAATAATATTAATAAAAATGGATCGCATTTTAAATTTCCTTTCGAATTTTCAACTTTCGACATTAAGACATTAAGTAATCAATTAGGTACCAATTTTGGGCGTTACGAGGGTGCTAATCCTTCCTCGTACGTAACCGACTCTCGAACCTATTTTTCTGAATTTCGTGGACCAAAATCATTGGTTTAATAAAATCAAATCGTTTATTAAAAACAATCACTTTTCAAGGTGATCCGATCACACCTCATAAAAAAGGATTGGTGGCGACTCCCATTTTCGTTTTCATTTTCAAAATTCAAGTCGATCCCATTTTCACAAAAAAATGGTGTCAACAACATTAATTAACACTTTAGAATTATTAACACAAAAATAATAAAACACTCATAATAGAAAACAAAGAGACTAAGATTTTATTGCATAAAGATATAAATCAAACAATAGAATTCATCCTAGAGTTCATCTCCCTGAGGAATTAAGAGATTTAGTTCATAATGACAAGATTGAACACCAAAAATACAATATAACCACTAGAATAAAAGAAATCCATGATAACTCCCTTCAAAATCGACTTGGACTCTTGAATCTTGGTGGAAAATTGCTTGGAAATTGGCTTCAATGGTGTTTTCAAGATAATTTTGTGCTCTCCCTTGGTGGCTACCTTCTTCCCTTCTTATTTCCCTATTTATATCCTCTTAAAGTGCTAAAAAAAACTAAAAATAGTATCCTACAACATTCAGATCACATAGTTCCCGAGATCGAGACACTCGGGACACACAGCCATGTAAATCCACACTGCTATGTGGATTAGCTATGTGAAAATCTGCTGCATGTGCACAACTTTTGGAATGCTCCGAAGTTCTAATTTCCACCGTTTTTTCACTTCTATTGCCCCAAACGCCCTATTGAGCGTCAAAATATGAATATAAAATATTAGAAGTATATAATTCACAATTAATGTCACATAATCACCCAAAAATGTGCTAAGTATGAGGTTAAAATATGTTACTTTTGACATTTATCATGTACACGCCAAATTTTGTCTACATCATGTTTGTACTTTTATTTTGGTCACCCAACTTCTAAGCCGCTTTCATTTTGGCCGCCAAAAAATATTATCTTTTAAGTCTTGATCTAGGTAAAAAAAAGATTAAAGTGAAAAAAAGTATACGGGGTTCATGTATAGGAGCTGATTATTCTGCTTGCCACCTTTTGGGAATTCGTTGTTGCTGTTGGTTTGTTTGGAGTGCTGTAAGAGTTTAGTAAGGCCTTGTTTTGTTATGTTTTAATGGTGTTGACTCGTTCATTTGATAAGTGGTTTGTGTGGTGATGCTTGTTGTTTTGTTAGGGAGTCAGTGTCTATAGTGTGTATATGCGGTTGGGTTTTAGGTTTGGTTTTACATTTGTATCACTTATCTTTTTATTTTGCTGAGCAAAAATAAATAAAATAATAAATATGACGCGGACATGATTTGGCATGTACAGTCAGCCACCATTAAATATTTAACAATTGAATGACTAAAATGAAAACGTTATAAAAGTTGAGAGATGAAATTGTAAGGAGTTCTTTTTCAGTGGCCAAAACGAAAGTACCCTAAAAAATTGAGTGCCCAAATAAGGTAATTTACCCAATCATGGACAGCGAATAAAGTCATTGTCCACCACTTGGCTTTTCCTTTTATTTTAGGGTAAACTATTAAAATAGTCACTTTTATTTGCCTCAGGTTACATTTTAGTCACTGAGTCGTTAATTGACGTTAACAGTATAACGGTAAGTTGATGTGGCACGTTGAATCATCATTTCAGACGAAAAGTTTAGATTAAATTCTACAATTTGATCCCTATATTTTTTTTCATTTTGAGCAATTTAATTTTTTCTTTTATGTTCTTTTAACTTTCCTTTTTTTTCCATTCTCTTCTACTTCTCCCTCTAGTTTCCTCCCTTCTTCATTTCTTTTAATGTAGTTTTTCTATATTTTCTATTTGTTAAAACTAATCCACATGCTCGTTTCACTCGAAAAAAATTAAATTGTTCAAAAAAATAAAAGTATAAGAACTAGTTTTAACAAATGAAAAATATAGAAAAACTACGTTAAAAGAAATGGAGAAGGGAGGAAAATAGAGGGAGAAGTAGAAGAGAATGGAAAACAAAGAAAAAAATTAAAAAAATAAAAGAAACAAAAATAAATTGCTCAAAATGAAAAAGTATGGGGACCGATTGTATAAATTAACCTAAATTTTTTGTTTGAAATTATGGTTTAACATGCCATGTCAACTTACCGTTACACCATTAACGGCTCGGTGACTAAAATGTTACAACACGATAACGTAAGTGACTAAAACATAACATTTCAAATATAAATGACAAAAATGTAACCTGAGGTAAACAAAAGTAACTATTTTAATAGTTCACCCTTTATTTTATAGACGGAGATAATTTTGTGGTAATGATGCTAAAGGTGTCCAAAATTTCTTTTCAAGTTCAGCTCATTCAAAAAGTTCGTTCTATTTAAAAATTAAAAATTAAAAGAATTATATTTGATAGTTATATATTTTATAATTAAATTTAATATATATTTTTATTATTTAAATTTAATTTTGGTAGAGCTGGACCAACTCGAGATACAAAAATACTAATCCAAGTCAACCCAAAATAAAGAACGTTTGTAGCGACCTAAAAATTTTAGCACGGGCGCTAATCGAAATAATTATTGAAAATTTGAAAACTGTGTCTCAATTTTATTTGAAAAAGGAGTCGCCACCGATCTTTTTTCTTAGGTGTGATCGGACACCTAATAAATTCTCTCTTTTTTTTAAAAGAAAAATTTTTTTTCAATTTTTTTTTAAAAAAGAGAGTCAATTTTAGGTCCACGTCAAAATCCAGAGAAAATTAGGGTTCGGGAGTCGGTTACGCACGAGGAAGGTATTAGCACCCTCGCGACGCCCAAAATTGGTATCTCGTTAATCGCGCGTTGTCTTCATTTTCAAAAAAACGAGTTCAATTTAATATTTACTCACGATCCGATTGAAACACGAGAATTTTCTTTTTAAAACACGAGAATTTTGAAGCAAATTTTTTTAAACACGGAAATTTTTGAAACACGAGAATTCTAGAAACATGAGAATTGTTGAAAACACGAAATTTTTTGAAAATACGAAAATTTTTGAAAACACGAAAATTTTTGAAACACAGAAATTTTTAGAAAACACGAAAAAAATTTGGAAAATGGAAATTTTTGAAAACACTGGATTTTTTTAACACAAATTTTTTTATTTTTTTATTAAGCACATATCGTATTTAACACGAACCGGTGATATTCACTCAAAATAGCAATGAAATCAACGAATTAGTGTCAAATCGATTAGTTGCCTTATTTTTGAAAACACGAGAATTTTGAAACACGAGAAAATTTTTTGAAGACACGAAAATTTCGAAACACGAGGATTTTTTTTTGAAAATTTACAATTTTTAAAAGGGCGTATCGTGTTTAACATAAACCGGTGATGTTCACCCAACATAGCGATGAATTCAACGATTTAATATTAAATCGATTCGTTACCTTATTTATTAAAATTATTTAAAATAAAATTACATTAAATTAAATTAAAAAATAAATACAAAAAATATAAAAATGCATAAAAATACCAATAATATTAAAGCGAAATGTCACCCAAAATACATGCATTAAATTAAAAGCGGAATAAAACGAAATTACCGAAAAATGTCCAAAAACACGATCTTCGCCGAACGGGTTACGCAAATTGAACCCCCTTTTTCTTCTTCTTCTTTTTTTTTCTTTTTTCTTCTCTTTTTTTTCTTTTTTCCTCTCTTTTTCTTTTTTTTCTCTTTTTTTGGACTGGGCTGGGCAGGTTGTTGGGCCTGCTGCTGCAAAGGGCCTGGGGGCCTGCTAGGCCTGTTGTTGGGCCTGGCGCTGGGTTGGCCTGCTTGAAGTGCTGTTGGGCCTGCACTTGGGCTGTTATGGCCTGTTGGGCTTGCTAATAAGTGGTCTGCTTCTTCTTCTTTTTTGCTTTTCTTTTTTTTTGGGCTGCTACTGTGGCCTGCTAAGCTGCTGGAGCTGTCGGGTCGAGTCACGGGTCATACGGGTCGGGTCGGGTCAGTTTGACCCGACTGATTTAATTTTTTTTCTTTTTTCTTTTTCTTTCCCTCTTTTTTCTTCCTTCTTCTTTCTTCTCTTTTTTTTCTCCTTTCTTTTTTCTTCTCCTTCGTTCAGACCCCGACGACGCTTCCCCCGGCCTGGTGCGACAATCGACGGCGGCGCGCGGTGGAGATCTCCTCTTCTCCTCCCCTTTGACTTTTCTTCTTATTCTTTTTCTTCCTTTGTCTTTCTCTTTTATTTTTGTTTGTTGCTTGCTTCTTGCTCCCTTTTTTTCTTTGCTTCTTGGCTGTTGTTTGCTTTGCTAGGTGCCGACGATGGGAGTGCTGCGGCGGTGGGCACGGTGGCACTGGTGCGATGGCCGGCGGTGTGCTGCTGTTTCTTTGATTTTTCTCTCAAAAATTTTTCCTTTCTTTTTTTTTCCCTTGCTTCCTCTTGAATTGGGGGTTTGAAAACCCTTTTAAATTGTTGATTTTTCTTCTTTTTTGCAGGTAGCAGGTGGCTAGGGGAGAGAGAGGCCATGCTTGAGGTCGACTGTCGCAGTGTAGGTGCGCAACTTGCACTGTCGGATGCCAGACGGACCAAATTGCAAACACAGCAAAACTTCTGAGGCCAAAATATAATTTTGAGAAAATTTAGGGGTTAAAATGTAATTTTGAGAAAGTTCAGAGGTCAAAATGTAATTTCAAAATGTTTAGAGGTTGACATGTAATTTTGAAAAATTTTAGGGGTTAAAATGTAAATTTTTTTAAACACAAAATTATTCCCGGACAAAATTTAGTGATTACAGCTGCCCCTCTTTGCTCATCGCTGTGAAACAGGGATAGAGCAAAGACTTAAAAGCACTGAATTTTGTTCGACCATCCAAAATTTTCCTTTTATTTGAAAAGCAGAAATCGAGAATAGCTCAGCGTGCAACCGAGGCTCAACTCACCTCTCGCAATATGAGTTGATTTCTCTTTTTTTTTGAAAAGCAAAAATTAAAAAGAAATACCTCGGCATGTGACTTGAGGCTCAACTCACCATTCGCATTATGAGTTCATTTTTGAAAAACAGAAATTTAAAATACCTCAGCGTGAGACTCGAGGCTCAACTCACCTCTCGCAATATGAGTTGATTTTTGAAAAATAGAAATTGAAAAGAATACCTCGGCATGCGACCCAAGGCTCAACTCACCTCTCGCAATATGAGTTGATTTTTGAAAAAAAAAATTTAAAAGAAATACCTCGACATGTGAACCGAGGCTCAACTCACCTTTCGCAATATGAGTTGATTTTTGAAAAACAAAAATTTAAAATACCTCAGCGTGAGACCCGAAGCTCAACTCACCTCTCGCAATATGAGTTGATTTTTGAAAAGCAGAAATTGAAAAGAATACCTCGGCATGCGACCCAAGGCTCAACTCACCTCTCGCAATATGAGTTGATTTTTGAAAAAAGCAATTTAAAAGAAATACCTCGTCATGTGACCCGAGGCTTAACTCACCTTTCGCAATATGAGTTGATTTTCGAAAAACAAAAATTTAAAATACCTCAGCGTGAGACCCGAGGCTCAACTCACCTCTCGCAATATGAGTTGATTTTTGAAAAATAGAAATTGAAAAGAATACCTCGGCATGCGACCCAAGGCTCAACTCACCTCTCGTAATATGAGTTGATTTTTGAAAAAAGAAATTTAAAAGAAATACCTCGGCATGTGACCCGAGGCTCAACTCACCTTTCGCAATATGAGTTGATTTTTGAAAAACAGAAATTTAAAATACCTCAGCGTGAGACCCGAGGCTCAACTCACCTCTCGCAATATGAGTTGATTTTTTTGAAAAGTAAAATTTGAAAAGAATACCTCGGCATGCGACCCGAGGCTCAACTCACCTCTCGCAATATGAGTTGATTTTTTTGAAAACCAAAAATTGAAAAATATCTCGACGTGACTCGAGGCTCAACTCACATCTCGTAATATGAGTTGATTTTTTTGAAAAACAGAAATTGAAAAATACCTCAGCGTGTGATCTGAGGCTCAACTCACCTCTCGCATTATGAGTTGATTATTTTTGAAAAACAGAAATTGAAAAATACCTCAGCGTGTGACCTGAGGCTCAACTCACCTCTCGCAATATGAGTTGATTTATTTGAAAAACAAAAATTGAAAAATACCTCAGCGTCTGACCCGAGGCTCAACTCACCTCTCGCAATATGAGTTGATTTTTTTGAAAAACAGAAATTGAAAAATACCTCATCGTGTGATCCAAGGCTCAACTCACCTCTCGCATTATGAGTTGACTTTTTTGAAAAACAGAAATTGAAAAATACCTCAGCGTGTAACCCAAGGCTCAACTCACCTCTCGCATTATGAGTTGATTTTTTTTGAAAAACATAAATTGAAAATACCTCAGGATGACCTTAGGTTCAACTCACCTCTCGCATTATGAGTTGATTTTTTTGAAAAAGATAAAATGAAAAATATCTCAGGATGACCCGAGGCTCAACTCACCTCTCGCAATATGAGTTGATTTTTTTGAAAAACATAAATTGAAAATACCTCAGGATGACCCGAGGCTCAACTCACTTCTTGCAATATGAGTTGATTTTTTAAAAAAAACATAAATTGAAAATACCTCAGGATGACCCAAGGCTCAACTCACTTCTCGCATTATGAGTTGATTTTTTTGAAAAACATAAATTGAAAATACCTCAGGATGACCCGAGGCTCAACTCACCTCTCGCATTATGAGTTGATTTTTTAAAAAACAAAAATTGAAAAATACCTCAGGATGACCCGTGGCTCAACTCACCTCTAGCAATATGAGCTGATTTTTTTCCAAAAATAGAATTTGAAAAATAAATCTTGAAAGAAACAGGGTTTCAAAAAACATCAAGTGAAACTAAAAGCCTTCTTTTTTATTAATTCTGTGCAGTTTTCTCTCAAAATTCATGGCTCTGCTGGGATACCTGTATATGTCATGTATGATGTTATCATGATATGCACGTGTTTATTCTAAATTCTTTTATGCCTACATGATCATGTCATACACCCTGGGCCGTTTGTTACATGCCCTATTTTCGTGAGGGATTGCATTCATTGCCTCAATCTTTGACCCTCTCTCAGGTTCTGTACTCATCTTCAAGTTTTGCGAGTGATCCACATTTCTTCGTATATCACTCTCTTGCCCCATGCTAAACATTGTTCCTGCTTTAGGGCCCTTGTACTTGTCAAATTCTCATCCAGGTAATGTTCAACATTTCTTTTGTTTTGAGTATGTCATCTTACTATTTATCATTTAAATGAATCAAACACGAGATGCATGGAAAAAATGGCAAAGTAGGCATGAAAGAAAATACCTCACATTCAATTTTTTCAAAAGCAACAAACAAAGAAAATTGACAAGGAATAGTTCAAATAAAGAAAGCATCATAAAGAAAGGAAAGTGAATTCAATGGCCACGAATGCTCTAAATATCCAACGCTTAAACTTCTCCACGTTTCTTCATCCTGGATCTTTTCGAGCATGGCTTCCTGTGTAGAAGATTTCGAGCTTCTGAGAATGCTTCAAATATTGTAACCTCGTCATTCGACTCCCCGTTCAAGTCGCCTTGCTCCTTAAGTCTGAATTCGCTTCATTAGGATGCCCTTTCGGGTTTTCATCCTAATCTTTTTTGTTTATCAAGACGCCCTTTTCGGGTTTTCATCTTGATTTTTCTTTTTCTTTTCTTTATTTTTTTATTTTTTTGTTTTGTTTTTTTGTTTTTGTTTTTCTTGTTATTATTATTGTTTTTTTGTCTTTTTTTTAGGCATAATATTTCTTCACAGCATCTGAGTTCACTAGATTAGGTAATTCTTTCCCATCCATCTCAGTGAGAATCAGAGCCCCTCTCGAGAATGCCTTTTTTACAACATATGGCCCTTCCCAATTTGGTGACCATTTTCCTCGAAAGTCTTTTTGTATCGGGAGGATCTTTCTTAGTACGAGTTCCCCTTCGTGAAATTCTCTTGGCCGCACTTTTTTATCATTGGCTGTGATCATTCTCTTCTGGTACATTTGTCCATGACAAATTGCCTTCAAGCGTTTCCCTTCAATAAGGTTTAGCTAATCATGTTGAGCTCGAACCCACTCTGATTCTTCTAACTTCATCTCCATCAAGACGCGTAAGGATGGGATTTCTACTTCGATAGGCAGAACGGCTTCCATCCCGTAGACCAGAGAAAAAGGAGTTGCCCCTATAGACGTTCGTACAGAGGTGCGGTATGCGTACAAAGCAAATGGTAGCTTCTCGTGCCAGTCTTTATATGTCTCAGTCATCTTCCCGATGATCCTCTTAATGTTCTTGTTAGCCACTTCTACTGCTCCATTCATCTTCGGGCGATAGGGTGAAGAATTATGATGTTTTATCTGAAATTGCTCACATTCTTCTTTCATCATCTTGTTGTTCAAATTTAAAGCATTATCTGAAATGATTCTTTCAGGCAGACCATATCGACATATGATCTCCTTTTTTAAGAACCTACAGACTGCAGCCTTTGTCACATTAGCAAACGAAGTGACTTCTACCCATTTTGTGAAGTAGTCTATAACCACAAAGATGAATCGATGCCCATTAGAAGCTTTCGGGGAAATTGGCCCTATAACATCCATGCCCCACATAGAAAAAGGCCACGGAGAAGTCATGACATGAAGGGGCAAATGAGCTGCATGAATTTTATCGCCGTAAATTTGAAAATTGTGGCATTTTCGTGTGTAGCTAATACAATCCTTTTCCATCGTCAGCCAAAAATAACCAATTCTCATAATCTACCGAGCCATAGTAAACCCATTGGCATGCGTTCCACAAATTCTTTCGTGGACATCTTCAAGTATTTTTTTAGCTTCAACAGCGTCCACGCACCTTAGGAGCACTTGATCTTTTCCCCTTTTGTATAGAATATCCCCGTCAAGAACAAATCCAATAGCCATTCTTCTGATTGTTCTTTTTTCATTCTCGTTTGTCTGCTCGGGGTACCTTTGATTCTTGATGTACTCCAAGATATCATGGAACCATGGTCGTCCATCTGACTCCTCTTCAATGCTAAAACAGTGTGCGGGGGTCTCATATATGCTCATTTCGATAGGTATTATTTCAGTTTCTCTGTTTGCTTTGAACATTGAAGCCAAGGTGGCCAGAGCATCAGCCAATTGGTTCTCTTCCTGTGAAAAGTAGTTAAAATAGAATTCCTTGATCAGCTCTGCAACGAGATCGCGATATTTGACTAATTTTGAATCCCTTACTTCCCAATCTCCACGGATTTGGTAAATGGCTAACGCCGAGTCCCCGTGTACCTCTAAGATTTTGATTTTCCTCTCGATAACTACACGAAGTCCCATGATACAAGCCTTATACTCTTCTATATTATTGGTATAGAGGAAATTTAATCTGGCAGTGAGCGAGTAATGGTTCCCTTCCAGTGATACTAAGACTGCTCCTATCCCGTGCCCCAGTGCATTCGATGCCCCATCAAAACTCATCTTCCATGATTGATCTTTTGATGATTCACCTTCGAAAATGTACATCAAGTCTTCATCTGGAAAATTAAATCTCAGCGGCTCATATCCCTCTATTGCTCGACTTGCCAAGAAGTCAGCTACCGCGCTTCCCTTTATCGACTTTTGGCTCACATACACAATGTCATATTCAGACAAAAAGATCTGCCATTGTGTCATTCTCCCTGAGAGTGCGGGTGATTCCTTCAAGAACTTTAATGGATCTAGCTTTGAAATTAACCATATTGTATGATACAACATGTATTGTCTGAGCCTTCGAACTACTCAGACCAATGCACAACAGAATTTTTCAATTGTCGGGTACTTTGCCTGATATTCTGTGAACTTTTTGCTGAGGTAGTAAATCACTTTTTCTCTTTTCCCTGACTCATCATACTGCCCCAGAACGCAACCCATTGAGTTTTCGAACACAGTCAGATACAATATTAAGCGTTTTCCAGGGATCGACGGTACTAGCACCGGAGGATTAGACAAATACTGTTTAATCTTGTCGAAGGCCATTTGGCACTCCTTATTCCATTCTCTCGGATTATGCTTTCGAATGAGTCAAAATATTGGATCACACTAGTTGGTAAATTGAGCAATGTAATTCAACCTTCCTAAAAATCCTCTGACTTCTTTTTGCGTACGCGGAGGTGGCAGTTCTTGTATGGCCTTTATCTTATCTGGATCAACCTCAATACCCTTATCGCTGACAATAAAACCTAGTAGTTTTCCCGAGGTAGCCCCAAATGTACGCTTGGTTGGGTTAAGCTTCAACTGGAACTTTCTTAATCTTTCGAACAGCTTCCTGAGGTTCCCAACATGCTCTTCTTCTCCCCGGGACTTGGCAATCATATCATCGGCATAAACTTCTATTTCTTTGTGCATCATGTCATGGAACAACATCACCATGGCTCTCTGATATGTTGCCCCAGCATTCTTTAATCCAAATGGCATTACTTTGTAGCAGAATGTTCCCCACATTGTCACTAATGTAGTTTTCTCCATATCTTCAGGAGCCATCTTTAATCTGATTATAACCCGAGAACCCATTCATGAAAGAAAACAATGAATGTTTTCCCGTGTTATCTACCAATGTATCAATGTGTGGCAAAGGAAAATTATCCTTGGGGCTTGCTTGATTCAAATCATGATAATCCACGCACATTCGCACCTTGCCATCTTTCTTCGGCACCGGGACTGTGTTAGCTACCCACTCTGGATATTTGGAGACTTGTAGGAAGCCATCATCAATTTGTTTCTTGACTTTTTCTTTTATCTTTAATAGCATTTCCGGTCTCATCCTTCTTAATTTCTGCTGAACGGGCTTACATTCTGGTTTTAATGGGAGCCTGTCCTGATAAGACCAGGCAAATACATCTTTATACTCATGGAGCAAGGCGATCAAATCCCGCCTGGTGTTTTCTGAAATAGAAGTCCCAGTCTTCACTTCTTGTTTCTTTTCTTCATTCTCCAAGTTTACTGTCTCAACAGATTCTTGATGGGGTAAAATCTGTTTCTCTTCTTGTTCAACCATTCTCAGTAAGTCAAGAGGCGGGTCACAATTTTCAGCATCTTCCTCGGCTTCGAATTCTCCTAAACAAATAGCCTCCTCGAAATCGATTTCAAGACTTGTAACGGGATTATTCCTGCCATGGATATCTGAGCACCTGAAAGGTGAATGGGAAAGAAAACTATGGAGGAGCATCAAAGTATTGGAATCAACACACGCAATGTTATGGAATGAGATACATGGAGAGAAAGGATATGAAGCGATTGGGGTAATTATGAAACTGATAAAAATGAAAAGATCATAACAAAATGCATCTTCATTAATGTTCATTGAAATGATAAAGAGCAAACATAAGCTCTTACAAAAGGAATCCTACTATTTAGGGGCGCACAAAATAAATAGAGAAGTAACATTGAGCATTACTCTGGAGAGGATTTAGAAACTACAAGAAGGTCCTCAGCAGTCCAATTGTTCAAAACAAATCTTAGGGGACAAGAGCGTATCATTGAAACATCCTCAATTGTATCACTCTCATTGAGTTTAGCATCCATAGCTTTAGTTCTTAGACGTGTCCTGTAAGGACGGCGTGATTCCAGACTTGTGTCGTAACTGTGGATTATACTGCTTTAGCCTCAGTGAATGGTAAGTGCGATATGTACATGCAATGAGTGAATGAATGAATGACCAATGAATGCTAGTCATGTGTAAATATGCAAAAAAAAATGGTGTTGATTTTAAGATAGCCCCATATTTTGGCGTTTCATTTATCAAAAGAGTTCATTACAAAGTATTTTGCGAATGAAGATGCACCTAGTGCCTGAGTCTCATTGTTTCCAGATCCTAGTCAAATCTTCGGGGTTATTCTGACGAGCATTTGAGGTCGCCTTCCCGAAAAGATTAGAGATATATCTTTCCTTTAAACTGTCCCCTTTTGCTTTTTGGGTCCCCAAAGACCAGTCTCGAACTACAGTATTTTTCTCGGTTACTTGTATAATTGACTCCTTCATTAGAAACTCATTTTTGGCAACCAATCTCTAATCAACACCTTCCTAATGAGATGTCTATGATGCATGATGAAAAATAAAATTAAGACACATAAACTTAGTTAGCAATCACGTCAAATATAAACAAAAAAAAACTGTGAAAAATCTAACAAACTGACCTACTCTTTTTTTACCCCATCATGCTTTACAAAATAAAATTATCTCACATGCTCATCAATTTACCCGACCCAATTTAATAAACAGACCCGATTCATTTGCAAATAAGTGTAAATATAAAAGAAATAAAAGGTAAGAGGCGTTTCTCTCGTGTACTTATTTTGGTGACTATTCAACGGTCGAAGGTTCGGTATGGCTCTAATTGGGTGGCTCATATGGTTCACTATATGTGGTTTTAGTTCTAGAAAGGTACTCGAATTGTCCATATTGTCACCTACTAAGGTTAGTACGAAGCCTCGGTTATCGCCCGTCATGGGCTTGCGAGCTCAATTCGAGGGATTACATTTACTTATGCCTATACGGAGGGATAAGTTAACTCACGAAAGCATAAGTCATATGTAACCTAGAAGTAATTTACTAGCCTGTGCGGAGGGACGAGTTAACTCACGAAGGCGTAGCATTTACTTCCACTTAAACGGACGGAGCCCGGGTAGAGAGCTCATGTTATGCAAGAATGCAAGTGCACGGTGTGTCGGGAGAAACTTGCAAACCTTTTTATTTTTATTTTTACTAAAAAAAACAAACTAAAACCATAAAACTTAAAGCTGAAAAAAACACGAAAATAAAACAGGTTAGAAAAATATTAATTTCAAAACTGGATGCGGATGCATGATTCTTCAAAAAAATAAAATTTAAGGATCACGATGAAAAATTAATTTGAACAAGAATTTTTGAAAATTTCACAACGCGCGTTTAACATCAGACTCGACTCTCAAAAATGTCCCCAGCGGAGTCGCCAGCTGTAGCGGCCTAAAAATTTTAGCATGGGCGCTAATCGAAATAATTATTGAAAATTTGAAAACTGTGTCTCGATTTTATTTGAAAAATGAGTCGCCACCGATATTTTTTCTTAGGTATGATCGGACACCTAATAAATTCTCTCTTTTTTTTAAAAGAAAAAATATTTTTCAAATTTTTTTTTAAAAAAGAGTCAATTTTAGGTTCACGTCAAAATCCAGAGAAAATTAGGGTTCGGGAGTCAGTTACGCAGGAGGAAGGTATTAGCACCCTCGCGACGCCCAAAATTGGTATCTCGTTAATCACGCGTTGTCTTCATTTTCAAAAAAAGTTCAATTTAATATTTACTCGCGATCCGATTGAAACACGAGAATTTTCTTTTTAAAACAAGAGAATTTTGAAGAAAATTTTTTTTTAAACACGAAAATTTTTGAAACACGAGAATTCTAGAAACATGAGAATTGTTGAAAACATGAAATTTTTTGAAAATACGAAAATTGTTGAAAACACGAAAATTTTTGAAAACACAAAAATTTTTTAAACATAAAAATTTTTAGAAAACACGAAAAAATTTGGAAAATGGAATTTTTTGAAAACACTGGATTTTTTTAACGTAAATTTTTCGATTTTTTTATTAAGCACATATCGTATTTAACACGAACCGGTGATATTCACTCAAAATAGCAATGAAATCAACGAATTAGTATCAAATCGATTTGTTTCCTTATTTTTGAAAACACGAGAATTTTGAAACACGAGAAAATTTTTTGAAGACACGAAAATTTCGAAACACGAGGATTTTTTTGAAAATTTACAATTTTTTAAAGGGCGTATCGTGTTTAACATAAACCGGTGATGTTCACCCAACATAGCGATGAATTCAACGATTTAATGTTAAATCTATTCGTTACCTTATTTATTAAATTATTTAAAATAAAATTACATTAAATTAAATTAAAAATAAATACAAAAAATATAAAAATGCATAAAAATATCAATAATATTAAAGCGAAATGTCACCCAAAATACATGCATTAAATTAAAAGCGGAATAAAACGAAATTACCGAAAAATGTCCAAAAACACGATCTTCACCGAACGGGTTACGCAAATTGAACCCCCTTTTTCTTCTTCTTTTTTTTTCTTTTTTCTTTTTTCTTCTCTTTTTCTTCTTTTTTCCTCTCTTTTTCTTTTTTTTCTCTTTTTTTGGACTGGGCTGGGCAGGTTGTTGGGCCTGCTGCTGCAAAGGGCCTGGGGGCCTGCTAGGCCTGCTGTTGGGCCTGGCGTTGGGTTGGCCTGCTTGAAGTTCTGCTGGGCCTGCACTTGGGCTGTTATGGCCTGCTGGGCTTGCTAATAAGTGGCCTGCTTCTTCTTTTTTTTGCTTTTCTTTTTTGGGGGGGCTGTTACTGTGGCCTGCTAAGCTGCTGGTGCTGTCGGGTCGGGTCACGGATCATACGGGTCGGGTTGGGTCGGGTCGGTTTGACCCGACTGATTTAATTTTTTTCTTTTTCTTTCCCCCTTTCTTCTTCCTTCTTCTTTCTTCTCTTTTTTTCTCCTTTCTTTTTTCTTCTTCTTCGTTCAGACCCCGACGACACTTCCCCCGGCCTGGTGCGACGGTCGACGGCGGCGCGCGGTGGAGATCTCCTCTTCTCCTCCCCTTTGACTTTTCTTCTTATTCTTTTACTTCCTTTGTCTTTCTCTTTTATTTTTGTTTGTTGCTTGCTTCTTGCTCCCTTTTTTTTTTGCTTCTTGGTTGTTGTTTGCTTTGCTAGGTACCGGCGATGGGAGTGCTGCGGTGGTGGGCACGGTGGCACTGGTGCGATGGCCGGCGGTGTGCTGCTATTTCTTTGATTTTTCTCTCAAAAATTTTTGCTTTCTTTTTTTTCCCTTGCTTCCTCTTAAATTGGGGGTTTGAAAACCCTTTTAAATCGTTGATTTTTCTTCTTTTTTGCAGGTAGCAGGTGGCTAGGGGAGAGAGAGGCCATGCTTTAGGTCGGCTGTCGCAGTGTAGGTGCGCAACTTGCACTGTCGGATGCCAGACGGACCAAATTGCAAACACAGCAAAACTTCTGGGGCCAAAATATAATTTTGAGAAAATTTAGGGGTTAAAATGTAATTTTGAGAAAGTTCAGGGGTCAAAATGTAATTTTAAAATGTTTAGGCGTTGACATGTAATTTTGAAAAATTTTAGGGGTTAAAATGTAAAATTTTTTAAACACAAAATTATTCTCGGACAAAATTCAGTGATTACAACGTTAATTAATTTTTTTTATTTTCCATATTTTCTGGAAAAATGAAATTAAAATGTGAAAAATAAATTAAACATATATTTAAAAAATTAGATAAATAAAACTGCGTAATATTTTTCATTCAAAATTTTAATTGATGAAATTTTATTTAAGTAGCGTATAAAGTTTCCTTTGATCAGAGTGCCACTGCCTTGGTTTTGCTTGGATAAGCAAATTAAAAAAACTATAGACATGTTTTACTTCGCCCCGCCACCTTTGAGAAAAAAAAACAATAAATAGACGTAAATCCCTACAAGCTGATTTAAATGAAGAAAACATTTTCTTAGAGCATAAAAAAAAGGTTAACAACATGGTTGAGTTCCCAGTCATTGAGTTCCGTTCATCGGATTGGAGCGAAAAACTGATGGGTGGAACAGTTTGTGAAGAGAGTTCGGGAGGCTTGTGAGATTTTCGGTTGTTTCGAGGTGGTGTACAAAAAGATATCAGCAAAAGTCCGAGAGGATGCATTCGAGTTGATGAAAGAACTGGTTAAGGACCCAGTGGAGAGGAAACAAAAGAACGCTAGTCCTTTGCCTTACCATGGTTGGGTTGGACCATGCGAGCAGGTTTCTTTATTGTATGTAGGCTTTGGAGTTAGAGATGCCTCCAACTATGACTCTGTAAAAAATTTTGCTCAATTGATGTGGCCTGATGGTCACCCACAATTTTCGTAAGAACAAATCTTTTTATTTTTCAAATTCTGCAGGTTGGGTTGATTTTGGATAATTTCTAGCTTTAGCTGTGTGAGATCAAATTATTGACTTTTTTTTTGATACTTTGTTCCAGCGACACTATACACACCTTAGCGACACAAATGGAGGAACTGAACAATTTAGTTTGGTTGACGCTAATTGATAGTTATGGATTAGAGGAGGAGTCACTGAAGATGATCTACAAAACGTTGGTGCGGATGATGAAATATATGTCCCCTCCACCGGGAGAGTATAAGAGTGGACTCCATTCTCATACTAATAAACCAGTCAGCACACTCATTTGTGAGGATCAAATTTCAGGGTTGGAAGTTGAGGTCAATGACAACCAATGGATCATGTTATCAAATTTATCTCCATCTTCTTTTATCTTTGTGGTAGGAGATCCTCTCAAGGTATTTATATATATGATTAATGTTTGCTTTATTTATTTATTTATTCAAAACAAAAGATAAATTATCCATGTGAATTGAACAAGAACTATAAGGGTCATAATTATGTTAAGTGAAATTTTACCTTTTTTTCGAGGCAAAAGGAGTTTTGGAAGGCCTTATCTCTAGCATCGTCTCCAAATCTCGAGTTCAATTAAGTCATGGATTCAAATCTTGAATAACCATTCTTCATCCTCCTCAATATATATATGTGTTTAAAGTGAATAATTACCATAAAATCCTTATTGATGTTGACATTAGATCTCTGTTTCAAAATTTTGAATAACTCCTTTACCTGCTCATGATAAAAAAAAACATATAGTGAGATTAGATTATTGATGTTGAAAGTGAATAAGTATAAAAAAATTACTTACTAATGTTGATTTTAAAAATTGAAGGCATGGAGTAATGGGAGATTGAAATCAGTGAATCACAGAGTGATGATGAGTGGAGACAAAGATCGATATTCTATAGCAGCCTTCGTCATTCCAAATGAGGGTATTATAATCAAGACACCCAAAGAGTTTATATATGACCAACATCCTAGGCTTTTCATGGACTTTGATTTCATGGATTTCTTCCATTTTGCCTTTTCTGACCTAGAAAAGCTCATTGACTCCGGTGAGTAGCTTCAAGCCTTTGCTTCTCTACATTTGTTGTGATTTACAATTCCACCCGCTTGCTAAAATTGAAAAACAAAATATGAATTCCTCATTTAGTTAAGATAAAAAAAAAGTTGTAACTTTTTTTCTCCTACTTTTCTATTATTTTGATAAATAATTTACAACGCATGCTATTTTGATAATTTTTATATTATTTATCTAAAAAAACTTATATTTTTTAAAGGTAAATTCATTAATTCATTCAATGAATGGAACCATACAATTCAGAGAGAGAAAAATAGTAAACACTCATCGTAGATCGTAAAGGACAAGCTCCATCAACACAACAAATGCTTTAGCCTTAGTATCAATAGAACATTATAACACATTGACAATTGGCTTTGTCACAACTCAAGCACGACATATCTGGAGTGATTGCAAGCACTTAATACGATAAAGAAATCAATCTCGGATGGTCCAAAGTGGCGAGCAAAAATCGACAAAAGAATCGAGCATTCACACAACTAGAGAGGAAAACAATAAAACCATCCCTAAAATCACTTGTAAAACTAAGATTACATGCATAAGAAAGACTAAAAAACGTGCTACAAGATCATACAAAAACTTCTAAAATTGAAGACTTATTAAACAATGGAAAAACAAACAAAAAAACATAAAACTTAAGACAACAAGGGTTCAAATTGACACGTGAAATAATTTATTATTCTAAAATACTCTTAAATGAGAAAAAAATTAAGAAGTTGATGAAGAGCCACCCACTTTCCAAGAAAAAACTATTGGTGGCTGGTGGAGTTTTAGCGAATGGTAGGAACCATCATCTGTCCATCACAACTTGTGAAGACACCAAAGATACCCACAAAATAGATCTACAAACTGAAAAGAGAGAAGACGTGTGTAGTGAATGAGAAGAAAAAAAAAGAATGAAAGAAAGGGTTGATGGGAGAGGAAAAAGGCGAGCGATAACCAGTCAGACGCTAACATTGCCGTTGAGCAAAACAAAAAATAAGAAGCAAATGAATAGGAAAAAAACACTTATATTTATATCCAAACTAGTGTTGATATTTTGTGTTACCATTTTTCTTAAAAATATCTCTTACTTTTAGTATACATATACATGTATTAGATTATGGCACACCCACAATGTGGGTGAATCGGCTTTATCAATCTAATAGTAACTATTCAAATCAAGCCTTTTTTCTCGTCGTCAAAATAATCCAGACATAAAATCTATCGCAACTCGCTCTTAATTCCTTTCAAAAATCATAGCAAACCATAATTCATACAAAACCTGATACCCAACTTTGACTTGGTGACATATTTCGAGAGCATTGGGGTAATGAGAACTGCTATGTGATGCTAAACTTGGTCTTTCACTGTCTACACTCTTATCACTATTTATCCTTCCCTGAAAGTTAGAAGTTGGATACATAACAAGACAATTCCAATTATTAGTATCAAAGTATTGATCCATGCTCTAACTACTACTTTCGATGATATTTGTAGAATGATCTACTTCAACACTATTACTGCATTTCACACTTGAGCCACAACCATCAAATGAACTAGAAGAACTATTTTTGCTCCTTCCAACGAAAACCTTCCCTTAGACGAATCACGGAACTCTGCAAGGCATCTCTTCAAGCAGTTAACGGGTTTATAGCTAAAAAATGGTGAGAAACTGTCGCACCTAATAAGATAGATGCTACAACAGCATCGCTAATACAATTCCCCAAGTACCAAAATGCACTCCAAAGAAAATGAGAAAAACTCGTGTAGTTTTAGCAACATCAAGTGTAACAACACAACTTTAAAAAAAACTGAAACCTATACAAGTATGCTCCCATGTTCCAATCAAGAATTATAACCGTAACAAATGTAATAGCCTTAAGCCAATGTGCATCCTTTGCAGTCAGATCATATAGGATAAAGTAGATAAGAAGAATGACAAGGGAGCTTGTAACAGCCCGATTTTGGGTCTAGTTGGAACAGTGGTTTCGGGACCACAAATCCGACGAGGAAAAAAATTAAAATTATGACAAGGGTTGCATTATGATAGGAAGGTTGCATGAAAATACTGATATGCAAATTTTATTGATTTAGTGATTAATTAAGGAAATGACCAATTTGTATAAAATGTAGAAATTGAATTCTAGAAGCTAGAAGGGGCTAAATAGCTATGAAATTCAAAACTACAGGTCCTTAAATGGTAAATAGACTATGTAATAACCGATTTTTAGAAATTTCGAAAACAGTGGTATGAGATCACCAAATTCAGAAAATAAGCTCGTAAATTTTATTATTAATAATTATGAGCCAAATATGATTTTTAAGAGATTTTTGAATTAGTAATTTGTGTTTTATAAAAATTTATTAAGTCAAGAAATTGATGAAAAGAGGTATCGAGACCTCGATGTTATAAATCGAGAAATATTTACGGAGTGTCAATATGGTTGTGTTAAAGTTTCGTCAGAAAATTTTAATGTTTCAACAGTTAATTAATTAAAAAGGACTAAATTGAAAAGATGCAAAACTTGCTAAAGTGATTAAATAGCTTAAAAATTAAATAAGGAAGGACTAAAAGAGTAAATGGACCAATTTAAGTGGCTGAGATGGCATACCGTTAAAAAAATCAAAGATTTTTATGTATTTAAGGACAAATTTGGAATTACAATAAAGTTTATGTGGCCAAATTTTATTTTAAGGATTTCAAGACCATTTCTTCTTGAAATTTCGGTGGGAAACAGCCATGGAAGAGGGTTTAGAGCTGGTCTTCCATATTTTAGCTTCAAGTAAGTTTAATTCTTGCTTTTTCCATGAAATTTTTATATATTTAGACTTTTACAATTAGGTCTAATTTAGTATTCTACTAGTTTTTAAATTTGTTGAAAGTTTTGGAAGATACCAATGATAAGTTCATATAATTTTTTTTATTTTATGATGAAATTGAGATGTTAATGAATGTTTAAAGGTGTTTTATTAAAGAATTTTGGATGAAAAACATGTTTTAGGGATTAAAATTGAAAAGTATTGAAATTGTGGAAAAATTCTGAAATTTCATGGAATCCATGGGCTGTTATTGATATGTATGAGAATTATTAGGCTTGAATCAAGGATTATACTGCAAGAATTTCATTTTCCGAGCCTAGGGATGAATTTGTCATGTATTAAAAGTTTAGGGTCAAATTGGTAATCAACATTTTGCACTAAAACAGTTTTGGGCAGCAGCAGTGGTCGAACTTTGAAAAATCACCAAAAATTTTGGGAATTGAATTAGAAGATGAATAAAATATGAAATTAAAACTTATTGAGTCTAGTTTCTCATAAAAGAAATGGTGTAAGCAATAGAATTGTAAATCATGAGATATAATAAATTTTGTGAGGCAATGTCAGAATGATTTCGGGTTCCCCTGTCCTGACTTTGAAAAATCATCAAAAATTGAAAAAAATAATTATGAGTTATAATTTATATGCATAGAATCCTTAATGAATCTATTTTCAAATTAAATAAACGGAAACATCATCCAAATTCTGTAAAATTACATAATTCATTTTTAGTGAAGAGTGGTCGGAACTGTCAGAAGCAAAACAGGGGAACTTTAAAGAATAAACTGTACTATTTGGCTAAACCAAAAATTCTGAAAATTTTATGGTAAAAATATATTTGAGTCTAGTTTCAGGAAAAATTAACTGATCTTAATTTGGAGCTCAGCAGATCCGGATAAAAATAATTTAGTGACTCTGACTCGGATAAACAGCTTTGAATATACATGTGAGTGAATAGTGAAATTATAGTTAATGTTGTTTAAGTGTGTTATACAAATTAAGGATGTGGAATGGAGAGGAGGAGGAGGAAAATTGAGAAATATATGAATGATTTGTGTATAATTGGTCATATGCTTGATTATAATTGATAAACGATGAAATTGGAATGATGCTTATATTTGTGCATTATTGGTCATGGTTTAAGCTCAGGTGGAAAAATAAAGTTTCATAGAATGTGTGTATGGTATATTCGGTATATGATTTGGGATGAAGTAATGCCATGAACGGTTTATGAAGTAACACATGTTGGTAAGTGTGATACATGAATAAATGTTGTGCTCATCCATGCTTATAATGTTTATGCTATATGTGTATTTGGCTAACATATTTGGTGTACATGCTTAGGCTTTGGCCAAGTAGTGGTTAAAATGGTAACATATTTAGTTGTGATCATGTAATCTCTAGTGAAATGGTTTACCATGTGGTTAGTTCCAAAAAGAGTTATGTTTAAATACACTAGCTTGTGACTATGGTTGAATGATATGTTTATATCTTGTGTGCTGTGCATAGGAAACGAGTGTGGAAAGATAATGGAATAGTAAGTTCATATGGTTGAAATTTAACGATTAAATGTTAATTTCATGAATTATATAGTGTATGATGATATATATTTGTTGATGGATTGAAAATAAAATAACAATGCTAAAACCGAATAAATGATCAAATTGAGCGGAACGTCGGATTTGAGTTCTTCTGATCAGTGACAAGTGATAAGTGGTAACTTTAGCTACACTTATCTGATCAGTGACAAATGGCAAGTGATAAGTGATAGCTTTAGCTACACTTATCTGATCAGTGACAAGTGGCAAGTGGCAAGTGATAAGTGATAACTTCAGGTACACTTATCTAATCAGTGACAAGTGACAAGTGATAAGTGGTAGCTTTAGCTGCACTTATCTGATCAGGGACAAGTGATAAGTGATCATACGCAAGACCATAGTTATACTATGGCAAAGTGGAAGTGAAGTACTCAATTTTCCGTAACCGTTCCCTAAATTGATTAAGGATGGTAAGTGATAAATGGGCCCAAAAGAATTATAGTAAATGGATAAGTGGGAGTGAGTTTATACAAGGGGAACCACCAATGATTGTGGTTGACAGGTGAACTTAGTAATTGTGTTAATGAATGGTATAATCAATAAACGTTGAGTTAAATGGTAAATACATATTTGTACTGAACTTAATGATTTGAATTATGAGCATGAGAAATTGCGAATTGAATGAAATGGAAATGATGCATTGAATTGCATGAGTATGTATCGGGTCTCGTAGGCCCTATTTATTAAGATTATAATATTTTGACGATATATTGTGTAATAGCCAGATTTTCAAAAATGACGAAAACAGTGGTACGAAATCATCAAATTCAGAAAATAAGCTCGTAAATTTCATTATTAATAATTATGAGCCAAAAATGATTTTTAAGAGATTTTTGAATTAGTAATTTGTGTTTTATAAAAATTTATTAAGTCAAGAAATTGAGGGAAAGAGGTATCGAGACCTTGATGTTATAAACCGTGCCGTAAATATTTTTATAAATATTTACGAAGTGTCAATATGGTAGTGTTAAAGCTTCGTCAGAAAATTTTAATGTTTCGGCAATTAATTAATTAAAAAGGACTGAATTGAAAAGATGCAAAACTTGCTAAAGTGATTAAATAGTTTAACAATTAAATAAGGAAGGGTTAAAAGAGCAAATGGACCAATTTAAGTGGCTGAGATGGCATACCATTAAAAAAATCTAAGATTTTTATGTATTTAAGGACAAAATTGGAATTACAAAAAAATTTATGTGGCCAAATTTTATTTTAAGGATTTGAAGACCATTTCTTCTTGAAATTTCGGTGGGAAACAGCCATGGAAGAGGGTTTGGAGCTGGTATTCCATATTTTGACATCAAGTAAGTTTAACTCTCGGTTTTTCTTTGAAATTTTTATATATTTAGACTTTTACAATTAGGTCCAACTTAGTATTCTACTAGTTTCTCATTTTGTTGAAAGTTTTGGAAGATACCAATGATAAGTTCATATGATTTTTGTTATTTTATGATGAAATTGAGATGTTAATGGATATTTAAAGGTATTTTATTAAAGAATTTTGGATGAAAACATGTTTTAGGGATTAAATTGAAAAGTATTGAAATTGTGGATAACTGTTGAAATTTCATGCAATCCATGGGCTGTTATTGATATGTATGAGAATTATTAGTCTTGAATCAAGGATTATATTGCAAGAATTTCATTTTCCGAGCCTAGGGACGAAATTGCCATGTATTAAAAGTTTAGGATCAAATTGGTAATCAATATTTTACACTAAAACTGTTTTGGGCAGCAGCAGTGGTCTAACTTTCAAAAATCACCAAAAATTGTGTGAATTGAATTAGAAGATGAATAAAATATGAAATTAAAGCTTATTGAGTCTAGTTTCTCATAGAAGAAATTGTGTAAGCAATGGAATTGAAAATCATGAGATATAATCAATTTTGTGAGACAAGGTTAGAATGATTTTGAGTTCCCCTGTTCTGATTTTAGAAAATCATTAAAAATGTAAAAAAATAAATATGGGATAAAATTTATATGTTAAGAATATTGAATGAGTCTATTTTCGAAAGAAAGAAACAATAATATTATCCAAATTCTGTACAATGAGATAATTAATTTTTAGTGAAGAGGGGTCGGAACTGTCAAACAATGAAATAGGGGAAAATTTAAAGAATAAAATGTACTTATTGGCTGAACCAAAAATTCTGAAAATTTTATGGTAAGAAGATATGTGAGTCTAGTTTCAGGGAAAATTAACATATCTTAATTTGGAGCTCTGTAGCGCGAGATATAAATAAATTAGTGACTCAGACTCAGACAGATAACTTGAATTTACATACAGGAAAATAGTGATAGTATGGATAATGTTGTTTAAATGTGTTATACACATTAAGGATGTGGAATGGAGAGGAGGAGGAGAAAAATTGGAAAATATATGAATGATTTGTGTATAATTTGTAATACGCTTGATTATAATTGATAAACAATGAAATAGAAATGATGCATATATTTTGTGAAGTATTGGTCATGGTTTAAGCTCAGGTGGAAAAATAAAGTTTCATAAAACGTGTGTATGGTATATTTAGCATATGATTTGGCATGAAGTGATGTCATGAATGGGTACTGAATTAACACATGTTAGTAAGTTTAAAATAAATATTGTGTTCATCCATGCTTATAATGCTTATGCTATATGTTTATTTGGCTAAGATATTGGGTATACATGCTTAGGCTTTGGCTAAGTTGTGGCTAAATTATGCCACGTTAAACCTAAAAGTTATGCATTGAAATAAGAAGAGTCTGAATGGAAATATGCTTGTGATATGCATAGGAAACGGGTGTGGAAAGGTAATGAAACAGTAAGTTCATATGGCTGAAATTTAATGATTAAATGTTAATTTCATGAATTATACAATGTATGATGAAATATATATTTATTGATGAAATGAGAATAAAATAAAAATGTGAAAACTGAATAAATGATCAAATTGAGCGGAACGCCGGATTTGAGTACTTCTGATCAGTGACAAAGTGATAAGTGGTAGCTTTAGCTACACTTATCTGATCAAGTGACAAAGTGATAAGTGGTAGCTTTAGCTACACTTATCTGATCAGGGACAAGTGATAAGTGGTAGTTTTAGCTACACTTATCTGATCAAGTGACAAAGTGATAAGTGGTAGCTTTAGCTACACTTATCTGATCAGGGACAAGTGATAAGTGGTGACAAAGTGATAAGTGGTAGCTTTAGCTACACTTATCTGATCAAGTGACAAAGTGATAAGTGGTAGCCTAGCTACACTTATCTGATCAGGGACAAGTGATAAGTGATCATACGTAAGACCATAGTTATACTATGGCAAAGTGAAAGTGAAGTACTCAATTTTCCATAACCGTTCCCTAATTTGATTAAGGATTGTAAGTGACAAATTGGCTCAAAAGAATTATAGAAAATGGATAAGTGGTAGTGCTTTTATACCAGGATGATGTTGTTATTTAAGCTAAAGTGATATCTTCATTGCAAAATTAAGAATTTCATAAATGTGTTAATGAATGTTATAATCGATAAACGTTGAGTTAAATGGTAAATACGTATTAGTGTTGAACTTAATGACATTGAATTGTATGTGAATTAAATGGAAATTGCTAGTGATATGATTTAAATTATGAGCATGAGAAATTGCAAATTGAATGAAATGGAAATGAAGCATTGAATTGCATGAGTATGTATCGAGTCTCGTAGGCCCTAATTATTATGATCATAATATTTTGAGGATATATTGTGAAAAGTTATAGAAGCATGCTAATAATTTTGAAATCTTTTTTTTTAATTTAGATGAAATTTTATAACTTGGTTAAATACGTTTATAAGTGTATGTGTTCTGGTAATGCCTCGTACCCTATTCCGGTGTTGGATACGAGTAAGGGGTGTTACATATTGTGAAGAGTTATAAAAGCATGTTAACAATTTTGAAAGTTTTAATTTAGATGTAATTTTATAACTCGGTTAAATACGTTTACAAGTGTATGTGTTCTGGTAATACCTCGTACCCTATTTCAGTGTTGGATACGAGTAAGGTGTGTTACAGAGCTAAGGTAAAGAAGTCCAAGACGTGAAGCCCTACTAAATTTCCGGGGTATAACTTGTTTGGGTCTGGTAAACAAAAGATAGGACCCAGTTCTATACTATCAGAGCATCCAAATTTATAAGCCCTCCAGACATACTTGTCCACGTCCAAGCCATTTCCATTGAAGACCATGCGACATATAAAGAGCATATTGATTACTACGGCAATTGCTAATATATCAAAGAAAAATCAAAAAGAGAATATTGCTCAGACGCACTAGAACCAATTGTGACATAAACAGCAAAAAATTCACATGAACAAAGCAGAGCAACAACCAGTAGAAACAGAAAACCAACAACACTTGATCTTTGTGATGATCACTAAACTAACTATAACTACGACAAAGGCAAGCGCACCTATCGAACAATAGTATAGCTATGGTGAGTAGCGAATATCGTGTTCACGAGGACTAAAAGTACTAGTAATTACCGTTTTTCCATTATTTAGCCGATAAATTGAGATGATTGTTTTTAATCTAAAATTACTAACTAAGAACGCAAAAAAGAATGAAATAGGAAAATAATTCGAAGATAACCAATGAGATAGAAAATACCCAGGAAAGAATCCACCTAGACTTCACATATTATTATGAATCTGAATTAAATGATTTATTCACTTGTGTCTTGATCCGTAGAAATCCTAAATTATGTTAATATTTCTTTCGAGATTAAGAACAACTGACTCTAGGTTGATTAATTGAAATCTTTTTCTAATTAAAACTCCTATTGTCGCATTAACTCGATCTATGGATTCCCCTATTAGATTTGACTCTAATCCGGTAGATTTATGTCATCCTATTTCTAGGATTGCATGCAACTCCACTCAATTATGCTAGATCTACTCTTAAATAAGGACTTTTGCTCCACTGAAATAAGCACATTAAACTTGAATTAATATCTCAAAAATATTAAAACAAGAAATAAACATACATAATTGAGAACGAGAATCAAGTATTTATCGCGTAAATCAGAAATCAAATAATAAGATTCATCATAAGTTTCATCTTCCCTAGGTATCTAGGGAGTTCATAATCTTGAATGAAACCTCTCAAAGTTAGAATAACAACAAGACAGAAAGAAACTCAATAAAATATCGAAGGAAATTAAATGGACATCTTCAATCTTGAAGGAGATCCGCTTCTGAATTGATTTCGATGGCGTTCTTCGAGTGATTTCTTCAATCTTCTCTGAGTGCTCCCTTAGATCTTCTTCTAATTGATATTTATAGACTTTAGAATGCTCAGGAAGCCTAAAAATTAGATTTTTCCACATATTTGGGAAGCAAAGTGTGCTATCGACATGGGCTGGCACATGGTCGTGTGGCCTGCCAGTGTGGAATTGCCCAGGCCGTGTGGATCCTGGCTCGTTTTTCGCTCCTTTTGCTCTCAAATGCTCTGCTAAGTATAGAAACAAGAATTTAAAGGATTAAAAGCATCAAATTCACTAATTTAGATAATTAATCATCGAAAAACGCATTAAGAATGTCATTAAAATATGTTACTTTTACAGCTTATCACTTTTCCATTGAGTCCTCCACGAAAGCATAATTGAATAAAATGCCAATAATAGAGTAATGCCGTCCATTATTACAGCCAGGCTAACATTATCTCTACCTAATATTATGATTAGCCAACATCCTCATATGATAAGCACCACAACTAGTGATAAAACATGTAACACCCCTTACCCATATTCGACATCGGAATAGAGTACGAGGTATTACCAGAATACATGCACTTGTAAACGTATTGAACCAAGTTATAAAATTCCATTAATTATTAAAACTTTCAAATTATTAACATGCTTTTATAATTCTTCATAATATAAATAATACAACATTTCCTACCGACCACAATCGAGCTTTCGATAATCATCTCACTACATCTAACAATTGTACATATTACCAATAATAATTCAATTTCAATAATAAAACACATATCTATATAATATTCATCATCAAATAACATTCACTTTAATTACAATTATATAGAACATAGTTCATACGACCTTACCAGGCTAAATTGTAGAAATACCAAAATCTAGGGACATTTTGGAAATTTTCTATTTTTCTCGAATTTCCATCCAATCTTGATCTAAATTAATATTTCTTTCAATTTAATAATTTAAATAATAAAACAATTCATTTCATGCAATTTGATCACTTTTTGACATTTTTATGAATTTACCCTTAAATTTTCAAATTTGTTCAATTTAGTCCTTGAAACATATAAATTGGTCATTTTTAATAAAAAATCATGCTAGTTGAATAATCATATATTTTCTTCCTCCTTCTCCTCTCCATTCCACATCCTTAATGTATATAACATGCTTATAGGTAACATTATCTATAATTTCACCAATTACTTATATATTCATTCAAAGATGTCCACTTGAGTCATAATCACTAAATTATTTATAACTTGAGCTACAGAAATCAAAATTAAGATCCGTTAATTTTCTCTGAAACTAGACTCACATATCTTCTTATCATAAAATTTTCAGAATTTTTGGTTTAGCCAATAAGTACATTTTATTCTTTAAAGTCATCCCTGTTCTGCTGTCTCACAGTTCTGACCCTTCTTCACTAAAAATTAACTATCTCCTCGTACAGAATTTGAATGATGTTACCATTTATTTATATTAAAAATAGACTCAGTAAGGATTTAAACATATAAATTTAAGACTATAATTATTTTTCTCCAATTTTTGATGATTTTCCAAAGTCATTACAGGAGAACCCGAAATCATTCTGACCTTATCTCACAAAACCTATAATATCTCATAATTTACAATTCCATTGCTTACACCATTTCTTCTATGAGAAAATAGACTCAATAATATTTAATTTCATATTTTTTTTTCATCCTCTAATTCAATTTATACGATTTTTGGTAGATTTTCAAAGTCAGACTACTGCTGCTGTTTCAAAACTATTTTAGTGTAAAATGTTGATTACTAAGTCTATAACACTCTTATTTTCCTTCTCTACACTATTTCTCAACACTTTCTCTTATTTTCTCTTCACTAACATATCAAGAACATATAACCTTATATAATAAAACTCTACATTAACATCAATCTCATATTTTTTTAATAATATCAAACTCAAAAATATATTGAAATCATGATGTTCTTACCTTGCTCAATTGACTTCAATCTTTAACTTGATTTTCTCTCTCCTCCAGCCTCTATTTCTTGAATCTAACTTGATATTCTAGCTCCCCATAGTCTCCTTGTCAATTTTCTCTCTTGGTGGCTATGGAAATTTCTTTGATTTCTAAGTGAAAATGGTTGATTTTTTGTGAAAGGACCAAATTGTAAAGAAAACAAAGCTTTCTTTCTTCTCCTCTTCTTCTCACGTTAATGCATGCAAAAATGGTGGGGATGGATGCTTTTCATCCTTCTTTCCACATATATATACTAAATAAATTAATAATAATAAAATATTATCATTTAAAAAAATCAAATTAAAATATTAATAAACTAATATTTATTTATTTATTAATATAAAATATCTCCAACATCATCATTATCTTCTAGATTTCTGTCTCTTCTAATTGACCATTTTGCCCTTTATGATCTTTTAAAATTCTATCCTTGAGTCATCACTTAATTTGGTAAAATTGTGATTCAGTCCCTCAAACTTCTTCACCTTTTTCAATTTGGTCCCAATCCATCCATTTTTCTTAGTTTCTAGATTATTCCACCCTTAAAATATTTACACCATTGGTCCTTCATCTTTTTCATATTTACAATTTAACCCCTCAACTTTTGAGTATTTACTCTTGGGTAACAAAACTTTTCTCACTTTTGCGATTTAATCCTTTCTTGAATTAATATGTTATAATATACTTCCCAATATTGCCATAACACAAAATTACCCCTTTTTAGTACTTTATTTCCTTATTTTACTATATCAGAGATATTATCTTACTTTTCTTATTGTAGAAATTTTCAGGGTATTACATTTCTCTCCTCCTTAAAATAAATTTCGTCCTCGAAATTTCCTTGTGTTATTTTGATCATGAACTTCATCATTTCTATATTCTATCAATTATCCTTTTTTATTCATTCCTATCATTAACATTTCAGCTCTGCAATTTCATCGTAGCAAAACAGTACACTTTCTAAATATGCATGCAAAACAGAACAATAACCGTTCACAAACCGGTCAATCCAATAGGGCTTTTGTCTGACATCATAATTAGCTAACATTCTCATAACAAAAGAACTCCATTACAAACTGAACAGTTAGACACATATCTCTGAGGATAAAAGAATATATAGAATATCCAGAAAAGATCATCGTGTTCATTTCGATTGTAATCGTCTCACATAGGCATCTTTACCACTTAATTATCATTTCTCTGACTAATTCTGTTATCACGGACCTCACATTATTCTATTCACTAACAATCTGATATTTCTTTAAAAAATTGAGTTTATTTATTATACTATACTCAACTCTGTTTGCATTACTAATTATTTGACCATTGAACTCTTTAGTTCACATTTATGAGCTTATTCAACATAATTCTCATAAAAATTTTCTTCATAAAGCAATACTAATAAAGGGGTGATGGTGAGGTCATAAAGCCTTTAACTTATTCTCATAAATACATATATATATATAAGACTTAACATTCATCTTCAATGTAATACCATCATAACCACCTAGTTCATTCATATATTTTCTCACATATAGCAGTCACACGCCCATGTGTCTACCCATATGGACAAAAATCAGGCTATTTTTTCCAGCCTTATTTCTCACCCATTTGATCTTTTAACTTCACGATTTGTTCACTTTATAGCCACATCAATAATCACCATTTTCTTGTATTTCAGATAAATACATATAACCATACATAAGCATGCAAATCACTATTTCTTCTTGTCAATCACAATTTCAACTGACAGATTCATGTAAATGAGCTCAATATCATTATCTGTTTAATTTCTATCACTTAAATTCACATACACATAATTTATTAACATAATCTGACAAACATAATCTCTGAATGGTGAGATCACATAATTGAGCTAAATTTTATTGTTCAATATGTTTTATCACATAAAATTTGCTTAACACTTACCACAATTTATCAAATTAGAGAATGTCTTACGGAATTGAGTACCTCTTTTTCTCGATACCATAGTCCAACTATGGTCTTACATGTAATCACTTATCACATACCGATGCCATAGCCCAGATATGGTCTTATACGGAATCACATATCACTTATCGAAAGTACTCGTTCCTGCGTTCTACTCAATTTAATCTTCCAATTCAATTTCCAGCAAGCTGATTTTCTGCGTCACAGTCACTAATTTATTTTTATCTGGAGTTATAGGGCTCCAAATTGAATTCTGTAGATTTTCCATGAATCTAGACTCATATAAATTTCCACCATAAAATTTTCAGAATTTTTTATTTAGTACATTAGTACAGTTTATTCATTAAACCTTCCCCTGTTTCACTGTCCGGCAGTCCTGACCTCTCCTTACTAAAATTTACTTATCTCCCTATAAAAAATTCAAACAATGTTCTCGTTTCTTTCTCTTAAAAATAAACTTACTAAGGATTTCAAGAATGTAAATTTCAAGCCATAATTATTTTTTTACATTTTTTGGTGATTTTCCAAAGTTAGAACAGGGGATTTCGAAATCAATCCAAACCTGTCTCAATAAAATTTAAATATCCCCAAATATACAATTCCTTTGCTTGCTCTGTTTCTTTCATATGAAAATAGACTCAATCAGCTTCAATTTAATATATTATTCAACCTCTAATTCATTTTCCACTATTTATGGTGATTTTTCAAAGTTTCCCAACTGCTGTTGTTCAAAACAGTTTTGTATTTAAACTGTTTCTTTTGTATTTTTGATATTTCCTCCCATCTTATACATGGGTCGATTAAGTATCAAACCCAATATTCCTCCCATAAACTTGTCCACCACATATAAATATTCACCTTCCTAATTTACTTGTTGAACACTCGGAATATTAACCGTTATCGGTGGATTCAGCACTTAGCAACCACCAGTGATTCGGGGAATCAGCACTTAGCAACCCCTTTCACATTCAAAGATATGGTGGAATCAGCACTTAGCAACCACCAATGATTCGGGGAATCAGCACTTAGCAACCCCTTGGGGGAATCAGCACTTAGCAACCCCCTTCACATTTAAAATACGGTGGGATCAACACTTAGCAACCCCTTTGGGGAATCAGCACTTAGCAACCCCCTTTATATTCAAGATACAGTGGAATCAGCACTTAGCAACCACCAATGAGTCGGGGAATCAACACTTAGCAACCCCCTAATAGTCAATGGTACCCGGCTCACATAGTAGCCTGCACATAGCACTACACATGTGACCATTTCCATCCGATACACGTAGTAGCCTGCACATAGTACTACACACGTGATCGAAGCTATCCGGTTCACATAGTAGCCTGCACATAGTACTACATATGCGACCCATCATTCCGGTACACGTAGTAGCCTGCACATAGTACTACACACGTGACCATCACTTTCACTTTTACATAGTGGCCTACACACAGTCCGTGCCACACATGTGATCATTTCTATCACTTCATTCGTACCCCTTTTTATTCTGAAGGTTCATTCGAGAATTTTTCTCTTTTTCTCACTTCTCTTTTTATCGATCAACTTCAATTTCTCGTCTTTCTTGATTTATAACAATACATTTAACATATATAACATTCACACTATTCATTCCAGTCCAAAAATCATACTTTGGAAAAATTACATTTTTGCCCCTAAAGTTTCACAAAATTGTGATTTTGCCCCTAGGCTTCTAAAATATTTTTTATTCAATTTCCTTGCATTTTAGGATTAGTTGAACCATTTTATGACAATTTCAATCTACAATTTTCACTTATTCACGCACTTATGAATAAAATAAATCTCATCAAGGTCGGGAGATATCACACTATCACATGTTATATAATGACATGTATATTCCAAACATCACATATGCTACGTTCGGTCTGAGAATCGACTAAACCGTAGCTCTGATACCACTAAATGTAACACCCTTTACCCATATTCGACATCGGAATAAAGTACGAGGCATTACCAGAATACATGCACTTGTAAACGTATTGAACCGAGTTATAAAATTCCATTAATGATTAAAACTTTCAAATTATTAACATGCTTTTATAATTCTTCATAATATAAATAATACAACATTTCCTACCAACCACAACCGAGCTTCCGATAATCATCTCACTACATCTAATAATTGTACATATTACCAATAATAATTCAATTTCAATAATAAAACACATATCTATATAATATTCATCATCAAATAACATTCACTTTAATTAAAATTATATAGAATATAGTTCATACGAACTTACTAGGCTAAATTGCAGAAATACCAAAATCCAGGGACATTTTAGAAATTTTCTATTTTTCTCAAATTTTCATCCAATCTTGATCTAAATTAATATTTCCTTCAATTTAATAATTTACATAATAAAAAATTCATTTCATGCAATTTGATCACTTTTTGACATTTTTATGAATTTACCCTTAAATTTTCACATTTGTTCAATTTAGTCCCTGAAACATATAAATTGGTCATTTTTAATAAAAAATCGTGCTAGTAGAATAATCATATATTTTCTTCCTCCTTCTCCTCTCCATTCCACATCCTTAATGTATATAACATGCTTATAGGTAACATTATCTATAATTTCACCAATTACTTATATATTCATTGAAAGCTGTTCACTTGAGTCATAATCACTAAATTATTTATAACTTGAGCTACAGAAATAAAAATTAAGATCCGTTAATTTTCTCTAAAACTAGACTCACATATCTTCTCGTCATAAAATTTTCAGAATTTTTGGTGTAGTCAATAAGTACATTTTATTCTTTAAAGTCATCCCTGTTCTGCTGTCTGACAGTTCCGACCCTTCTTCACTAAAAATTAACTATCTCCTCGTAAAGAATTTGAATGATGTTACCATTTATTTATATTAAAAATAGACTCAGTAAGGATTTAAACATATAAATTTAAGACTATAATTATTTTTCTCCAATTTTTGATGATTTTCCAAAGTCATTACAGGAGAACCCAAAATCATTCTGACCTTATCTCACAAAACCTATAATATCTCATAATTTACAATTCCATTTCTTACACCATTTCTTCTATGAGAAAATAGACTCAATAATATTTAATTTCATATTTTTTTTCATCCTCTAATTCAATTTATACGATTTTTGGTAGATTTTCAAAGTTAGACTACTGCTGCTGTTTCAAAACTATTTTAGTGTAAAATGTTGATTACTAAGTCTATAACACTCTTATTTTCCTTCTCTACACTATTTCTCAACACTTTCTCTTATTTTCTCTTCACTAACATATCAAGAACATATAACCTTATATAATAAAACTCTACATTAACATCAATCTCATATTTTTTTAATAATATCAAACTCAAAAATATATTGAAATCATGATGTTCTTACCTTGCTCAATTGACTTCAATCTTTAACTTGATTTTCTCTCTCCTCCAGCCTCTATTTCTTGAATCTAACTTGATATTCTAGCTCCCCATAGTCTCCTTGTCAATTTTCTCTCTTGGTGGCTATGGAAATTTCTTTGATTTCTAAGTGAAAATGGTGGATTTTTTGTGAAAGGACCAAATTGTAAAGAAAACAAAGCTTTCTTTCTTCTCCTCTTCTTCTCACGTTAATGCATGCAAAAATGGTGGGGATGGATGCTTTTCATCCTTCTTTCCACATATATATACTAAATAAATTAATAATAATAAAATAATATCATTTAAAAAAATCAAATTAAAATATTAATAAACTAATATTTATTTATTTATTAATCTAAAATATCTCCAACATCATCATTATCTTCTAGATTTCTGTCTCTTCTAATTGACCATTTTGCCATTTATGATCTTTTAAAATTCCATCCTTGAGTCATCACTTAAATTGGTAAAATTGGGATTTAGTCCCTCAAACTTCTTCACCTTTTTCAATTTGGTCCCAATCCATCCATTTTTCTTAGTTTCTAGATTATTCCACCCTTAAAATATTTACACCATTGGTCCTTTAGCTTTTTCATATTTACACTTTAATCCCTCAACTTTTGAATATTTACTCTTGGGTAACAAAACTTTTTCACTTTTGCGATTTAATCCTTTCTTGAATTTATATGTTATAATATACTTCCCAATATTGCTATAACACAAAATTACCCCTTTTTAGCACTTTATTTCCTTATTTTACTATATCAGAGATATTATATTACTTTCCTTATTGTAGAAATTTTCAGGGTATTACAAAACAACTGTCTATGCCACTGAATTTTATTCGGGTCAAATTTTGCATTTTTTAAATTACATTTTGACATCTGAATTTTCTTAAAATTATATTTTGACCCTTAAACTTTCCTAAAATTACATTTTAACCCATAAACTTTCATGAAATTATATTTTAACCCTTAAATTTTCCTAAAATTACACTTTGGCCCCAAGAATTTTGCTATGTTTGTAATTTGGTCCTTCCGTCAGAAAATCCCCAACAATCCGGCAGATTTCGCGCACCTGCCCCCGCTATTTTCGGTCGCTGGCCTAAGGCATGGCCTCCCTCCTCCCTACCCACCTAATCCCTGCAAAATAACAACAATAAAATGGGGTTTTCCCCAAAAAACAAATGGCCCACGAAGAGTAAAAAAAAAGAAAAAACTTGCAAAAAAATAGAGAAGAGAGAAAAAAGAGAAAAAGAGGAGAAAGGAGAAGAAGAGAAGGAGAAGGGGAAGCGCAGCACCATGGCGTCAACGGCAGCAGGAAACGGCAACGGCGCAAGCGGCGACGTGGTGGCTAGGGTTTGAGAAAAAAAGAAAGGAAGAAGAAAGGGGAAGAAGAAGAATAAAAGAAAAGAAAAAAAGAAAAAAAATAAATATCACAGTAGGGTCGACCCGACCCGACCGACCCGTGTAGCCCGACCTAAGCCAACCCAGTAGGCCAACCAGCAGCCAGCACAGCAGGCCTGTCCAGCAGCAGGCCACAGTCAACAGGCCAACAAGCAGCAGCCCAGCAAGCGCCCAGTCCAGCAGGCCGGGCCGACCCAGCAGCCCAATCAATAGAAAAAAAAGAAAAAAAAAGGAAATTTTGGGCTTTTCGGTAATTTCTTTTTTACCCACTTTTAAATTTTAGTTCATGTATTTTGATGACATTTTGTTTTTAATATTATTGCCATTTTTAAATATTTTTATTTTTTAATTTTAGAAATATTATTATGTTCATTTATTTGTAATTTTTTAATTTCAAATTACATTCTTAAAAATAATATGTAATTTATCAAAATTTTCATTTTTTTTAAAAATCGGATCACGATTAAAAATTAAATTAAACTCGTATTTTTGAAAATTAAGACAATGCACGTTTCATGAGATACTAATTTTGGGCGTCGCGAGGGTGCTTATACCTTCCTCGCGCGTAACCGATTCCCGAACCTTAATTTTCTCTGGATTTTGATGTGGACCTAAGATTGACTCTTTTTTTAGAACATTTGAAAAATAATTGTTCTTTTAAAAAGAGAATTTATTAGGTGTCCGATCACACCTAGAAAAAAAATCGGTGGCAACTCCTTTTTAAAAAAAATTAAAATCGAGACTCTTTAAATTTTCAATAATCTCATCGACTATCGTTCGTGCAAAAGTTTTTGGTCGCTACAAACCTATTTTCAAGACTTCTTGAATTCCAACACATCATGAGCAACCCCTTGATCAGAGGCTTGAGAATTGCTCTCAACTTCATCGGAATTAGTTCTGTTGGAAGGAATATTTTATCTATAATAGAAACAAAATCACTTTATTGGAATTCTATCTCACTCGACTTACTGACTTGGGTCGCATGGCCAAACCACACGCTCGTGTGCCAGGCCGTGTACTCTTCGAAATAACCTCACATGCTTGTGTGCCAGGACGTGTGCTAGGTCGTGTGAAAATTGGAGGGTATACTGAATTGTGTCACACGACCAAGCCACACGCCCGTGTGTTAGGCCGTGCGAAGCTACTGACTTGTTTTCTATAAAAATTTCAGGGGACACATGGTAGTGTCACTTGGTCGTGTGTCACACACAACTGAGACACACGCTCGTGTCTTTGCTCGTGTGGACAAAAATAGGCCCTTTCGCAAGCCATATTTCTTACCCAATTTGGTACCAACCAAAACACAACAATTTGCATATACCCATGACATAAATAGGCATTCAAAACCAACCAAAACCAAGCTTAAAACATGTAATATTAATACATGCAAACATGATGCCCATAGGCACCTCAATTCACCATTTATAAGCATGTCAAATATGTCTCCAAAATCTACCTAAATGGTCAAACATATATATTCATCTTTGTGCCTAAAACTTAACATGTATGTCACTTATCAAACTCAACTATTTGATATCCAAAATACCAATTCACAATCAAGACATTCACATGGCAACCAAACACCATATATAATTAGGCCATTTACACATATACAGTTAACAAAATATACCCAAATACAAGCCAATGTGGGTTTTTTTATTGGTTTAATAACAAAGTTAGCCCTCTAATATTTAGACTTCTATCAATTTAATCCTAAATATAAAATATTCAAAAAAAAATTAGCCCACAATGTTTACAAAATTTTTTAATTCTGTTCAAAATCTAAAAAATTTAATAAATTTAATCCTCGACATTTACAAAATTCTAAAAAATACAACTAACGAGAGAGTGACCAAAATATTTGATTTCAAAAAGTTTAGTGACCATTTTTTAGTTTACCCAAAAGAAATGCCATGTTTTTTGCCACATGTCAATCAAACATTGATAATTTTTGTTGTCTCATAAAAAATAACATTGTTAGTATATTAGAGTAATTTGTATAACGTTTGACAAGTTTAGGTATCAAATCGAACAAAAAAAAGATAATTAGATATCAAATTAGGAAAAAAGAATTAAGCTCATGTACCAAATTGGACCCAAGAAAAATTTAGTACCAAATTAAAAAATGTGTCAAGTTTATGTACCAAATAAGTAAAGCGTGTCAAGTTCAATTGCCAAAACATTTAATGTTTGGTTGACTAAAATAATAAAAGTGCCCTAAAAAGTAGTTCACCACTAGTCAAAATGGACGACGGATAATTACCATAAAATACTTTATGTTGACATTAGATCTCCTAATCAAAATTTTAAATAACTCCTTTATCTGCTCATGATAAATATATATATTGAGATTAAATTATTGATGTTAAAAGCGAATAATTATAAAAAATTACTAATTGATGTTGATTTTGGAAATTGAAGGCATTGAGTAATGGGAGATTGAAATTAGTGCATCATAGAGTGATGATGAGCGGAGACAAAGATCGATACTCTATAGCAACCTTTATCATTCCAAATGAGGTTACTATAATCAAAACACCCAAAGAGTTTATAGATGACCAACATCCTCGGCTTTTCAAGGACATTGATTTCATGGACTTCTTCCTTTTTGCCTTTTTGGGCCTAGCAAAGCTCATTTCCTCCCACTTGCTATACTTGGAAAACAAAATATGAATTCCTCATTTAGTTAAGATAAATAATTTGATTAAAGAATAACTTTTTGTCTCCTATTTTTGTATTATTTTGATAAATAATTTACAATACATTCTAAAAAAATTAATTTGATAAAGAACAACTTTTTCTCTTCTATTGGTATATCAATTTCACATTTTATCTTTAAAATAATTTTTATTAAAAAATTACATTTTTTACATTTTTTACATTTAATATATTTTTTTAATTTCAAAATACTTGGTGACAAGAATCAGAAAATAATTGAAGCAACTAAGCAAGCAAAAAAGCTAACTCGTATATAAAGGATTAATAAATGAATTATGAGGAGATGAAAGTTAATAACAAATTTGATTACGGTGGGCAAATTCGATTACGATGGATGGCAGTGGCTATAAAGATCCAAAATCATTTTTTCTAATTTAACTTGAACAAATATATTCGATTCGATTCGATTCGAATTCTATCTCACTCTATTCAATTCAAGAAACTTTTAAATCAAGTTAGGATGAAAAATAGGATTCGTGAACCCGAATAACTCGAAAATTTTTTATTCGATTCGATCGAATGCTCATCCTAATAAACCATCGTTAAATATTTTATGCTCAGGTGACTAAAATTATAACTCCTTAAAAGTTAGATGACGAAATTGAAATAATTTCTTTTTGAGTAACCAAAATTAAAAGTGCCCTAAAAAGTAGTTTACCACTAGTCAAAGATGACGGCGGATAGAGAATCTCCATGGTTGTTCCGTTATCACATAGAGATACTTTTGCGGTACGTTTGAAAGTTTTTTTTGTAACATTATTTATTTATTTATTTTTCGTACTGTCTCGAAATATGAAATTAAGAAGTCAAAAGAAAATAAAATTAAAACTTAGATTAAAAAAAATTGATATATAAAACTGAGCATTTTTTCTTTTCTTTTTTTTTTCTTAATTTTTTTCTCACCAGATATAAAAACAACATAAAAAGAAAGAGTTGAAAAATACCTTCAACTTCTTTCAAAGACCAAAAGATTACAAAACTCCTAAAGTAACTATTCACTCTCAAATACCCTTAACTTGATACAATGAGCATCAACCCAAACAAAACTAACAGGTAGCAAACAATAATGCTCTAAAAAAGCAAAGGTCTCCTTATATCTACTTTTGTCAATCAATAACTGCAAATTGAGCTCGAAACAGCTGGTTAAAACCATAGTCGATACCGGTGACAAGATTTTGCAAATTGAACTCGGAACACCTATTTAGCTGATTTGGATATTTGATGGGTGAATTAATAAATTTAGTTTTGGATAGAAATACACATATTTAATGTGGATAATAAATTACTCGGATTTTAAAGCATATGTATGGATTATAAAATAAATTTTACAAAAAATTAGAGAAAATTATACACTATTTATTTTTATTTTAATATATGCTTTAAAATCTAAAATATTTACTATCCATGTTAAATTTGAGTATTTCTATTTGAATAAAATTTTATTAAATCATCCACCAAATATTAAAATCGGTTAAATATATGCAGTTTATAAATAAAAAGGTAAAGTGGATAATGGGACTTGGATATCTAAATTTGAACATCCGTAAAATAAGGAATATTTAGATGATGGATATCTTATCTAAATAAATTATTCACAAAAGTAGATTTTAATAATGGATATTCAAGGGTTAAAATTTACATACACTTCGGATTTATTGCATAAAATAATTAGAATATTCAAATTTGAATATCATTTGAATCTGTAATATCTAAATTCACAAAAAGAAACTTAAACATCTGAAAATATCTGACCTTGCACTATACATTGTCATTCTTACCAAAAGCTTAATTAAAGTAATTTTACCAATAAAAAAATTTATTTGTTATTAAAAAATACTTTTTTTCCACTAAAAACAATAAAATTTATTTTTGTTCTCTTCATTTTATAAAATAATTTCTTTTCCTTTAATGACATTACACCTTTCTTAAGTGAAAAGGGAAAAGGTGGCATTTCTACACCTATAAATAGACGTAATTCCAGGATGAAAATCCTTTGCCCATCTGTGCCACTTAATAAGATAAGGATAAGTTGTCTTTCCTTTATAAAAAATAGTGTTTTTTCTTAATTCCTTTTTCAAATTTAAAATTAAAAAGAGAATAAAAAATTTAATAATAAATTAAAAAAATTTAATTTAATTGATCATAATATTTTTAATTTATACAACATAAAAATAGAAATAGTTGAAGATTGTTCCATACTTAGAGTTTTGATAAATTGATTTTTCTATTAAATCTAAAATATTAGACCAAACAATTAACTTTTTTAATATATTAATTTTTATATTTATTTTTTATATATAAATTGCATAATAAATATAACAAGTAGGGCAAAGTGACTTAGAACACAACACGTTGGCATCGTTACTATAAAATTAAAGGTATTCAAGAGTCAAGTCAAGTCGGCAACTACATGATTTAAAAAAAAAATTCAAGTCCGGCCAACTCGGTTCAAGTGAATCAATTTACTTTTGAAAAATGACAAATTAATAATATAATCTAATATTAACATTTTTATAATTTTACAATCAAATTTTAAATATGAGTTTGTGTGAGTCAACTCTGTTTGAGCCGATGCTAATTATTTATTGTCATTCTTATCAAAAATTCCATGTAATCTTACCAGTAAAAAATATTTATTTATTTATTATTAAAATACTTATTTTTCACTAAAAACAATCAAATTCATTTTCTTCACTTCATTTTCTTAAAAACTAAATATTTTTTCCCTTTTAATTTAATAACATTACAAGCTTCTTAAATGAAAAGTGAACAGGCGGAGCATGGTAAGGGGCATAGGAAAGAGCCAGTGGATTTCTACCCTAAGCCTATAAATAGACGTAATTCCCTACCTAGAGAGAAGCAAAGTTAGTTTACAAGCTGATTTAGTTTAAGGGAACATTTCCATATATAGAGCATAACAAAAAATTCTAGAACATGGGTGTCAATGCTGAAATTGAGTACCCAGTCATTGAGTTCCGTTCATCGGATTTGAAGCGAGGTACTGATGGGTGGAATTGTTTGTGCAAGAGGGTTCGTGAGGCTTGCGAGACTTTCGGCTCTTTTGAGGTGGTATACGAATAGATATCAACGGAAGTTCGAGAAGAGGTTTTTAGGTTGATTAAAGAACTGGTTGAAGTCCCAGTAGAGAGGAAACAGAAGAACGTTAGTCCCGTGCCTTTCCATGGTTGGGTTGGATCGTCCCCTCAGATTTCTTTGTTGTATGAAGGCTTCGGAGTTGGAGATGCCTCCAACTATGATTCTATTAAAAGCTTTGCTCAACTTATGTGGCCTGATGGTTACCCACACTTTTGGTAAGAAAAATTCTTTTACATTTTTAATTCTGCAGGTTGGGTTGATTTGGTATCTCATTTCTGGTTCGAGTTAAGCGAGTTCAAATTATTGACTTTGTATTTTGATATTTTATTTCAGTGACATTGTATACACCCTGGCGACACAGATGGAAGAGCTAAACAAGTTAATCTGGCTAATGATAATTGATAGTTATGGATTAGGGGAGGAATTACTGAAGATGAGCTACAAAACGCTGATACGGATGGTGAAATACATGGCCCCTCCATCGGGGAAGTTTGAGAGTGGACTCTTTCCTCATACAGATAAACCAATTAGCACACTCATTTGCGAGGATAAAATTTCAGGGTTGGAAATTGAGGTCAAGGACGACAAATGGTTGAGGTTGTCTAATTTATCTCCTTCTTCCTTTGTATTTATGGTTGGAGACCCTTTCAAGGTATTTATTCAAAATTTTACGTGCATGGCCTATGTGAATAGAATAAAAAATATAAAAGTTAGAATTAAGTGGAGAGGGGGTGGAGGGGGCAATTCCTTGTCCCCTGGCACTATCTCTAAGCCTTGAGTTCAATTAAGTCCTGGTCAAACTTTGGACAACATTTCTTCTCAATCTATATTTTTTAGATTACAAAAGTTTAATTTAATAGTTACCATAAAATACTTACTGATGTTGACATAAGATATTGGGTTATAGATATAGTGAGATTAGATTATTGATGTTGAAAGTGAATAATTATCATAAATACTTACTGATGTTGATTTTTGAAATTAAAGGCTTGGAGTAATGGGAGATTGAAATCGGGGATGCACAGAGTGATGATGGGTGGAGATAAAGATCGATATTCTATAGCAGCTTTTGCCGTTCCAAACAAGGGTACCATAATCAAGACAACCAAAGAGCTTATAGATGACCAACATCCTCAACTTTACAAAGACTTTGATTTCATGGAGTACTTCCTTTTTACTGCTTCGGATCTAGCAAAGAGGTTCAACTCCAACCAGCAGATCGACGCCTTTGCTGCTCTGTCACCACCGATTTCCAATTAAGAGCATATGATCATATCGACAAGTAAAAGCTCGATTTCAGTTTTAAATTAATGTTACAAATAATAAATTGAATCCCATGTTTGGGATTTGCATTCTCGTAATGTATTAGCATGTTATAGTTTGTTATAATCATGTAACTGTAGGTTACTAAATCTATTGTGTTGAGTAATGTTGGTGTATGAATTCAATAAGATGGCAGCTCATGGATTCATTAAGACGCCTACTCATTGAACTTGAGGATTTGAAGCCATGCACGCATTGAAGTTCAAATTTGAGAGCTAATTAGTAGCCTTAAATTACAATGATCTTTTTTACCTCAATTTTCTAAAATTTTTACTGTACTTTTTATTGTTTAGCGTATTTTTTAACATTAATTTATATATATAATTTTTTAAATATATATTTTTAAAATTTTAAGGGTTTTTTTAAAATAATTAAATACGACAACTCGTGTTATTTCTCTATTTGTCCACGTGTTACCTCCGTCGAAATCTTTTTGAGATCGACTTTTTATTTTGAAAAAAAAAACGAAAATGGGAGTCTCCACCAGTCCTTTTTTTTCCTCCTATTTTTGTATTATTTTGATAAATAGTTTACAACGCATGTTATTTCGATAATTTTTAGTATTTTTTATATTATTTATCTAAAAAAACTTATATTTTTTAAAGGTAAATTCATTAATTCATTCAATGAATGGAACCATACAATTCAGAGAGAAAAAAATAGTAAACACTCATCGTAGATGGTAAAGGACAAGCTCCATCAACACAACAGAGGCTTTAGCCTCAGTATCAATAGAACATTATAACACATTGACAATTGGCTTTGTCACAACTCAAGCATGACATATCTGGAGTGATTGCAAGCACTTAATACGATAAGGAGATCAGTCCCGGATGGTCTAAAGCGGCGAGCAAAAATCGACAAAAGAGTCGAGCATTCACCAAACTAGAGAGGACGACAACAAAATCATCCCTAAAATCGCTTGTAAAACTAAGATTACATCCATAAGAAAGACTAAAAAACGTGCTAAAAGAACATACAAAAACTTCTAAAATTGAAGACTTATTAAACAATAGAAAAAAAATAAAAAAACATATAAAACTTAAGACAACACCGGTTCAAATTGACAAGTGAAATCATTTATTATTCTAAAATACTCTCAAACGGGAAAAAAAATTAAGAAGTTGACGAAGAGCCACATAAAATGAATGTCCTCATGACCCTTCTTACCTACATCAAAGATCTCATTTTATCATGAAACAACAATATATCAATAGTCGTTGATGCTCTGACGAACACTTTATCGTTACGTGCCAACCACACTTTCCAACTTGACTCCTAAATCGATATCAGCCCACACTAACTTTCTACAGGATGAATGATGAGTTTGAGCACCACAAGCATGCTTCCCAAGAGGCCAATGATATCCTACACTAGATTGAACTTTTCAGCACTCCCTTGATACCAATTCAATTCAATCAATCGCAATTACAATATTGATACCTTACCCATCAAAAACACCACTAGACTTAGACTTGAGAACCACAATCTGAAGAGAAAGTAAGTAGCACACTTTCAAAAATTAAAAACCCCCTTTACCAAAACTAATCAGTTCAAATTTAATAAAAATTTATCTCACAATCCTCTTAATTTCCAACTATACCAGTAAACTCAAATTCAAAATTGACTTCATATCAAACACACTTCAACTAAAGCCAAGCAACAAAACCACCATTTTAATCATTGGCAAGTGACACAAAAACCTTCAGTCACTCAACTCTCCACAGCCCCTTCTATCATCCCAAGTTAAAACCACCCCACAATAACCATAACCACACAAAATCACTATTAAATCACATATCAACTTGATTATTATATACATCACATTCTAAAATTTAATGTCATCTTGAAACAAAAAGCCACCACCAGAATGGGCAAACTAAGTTATCTGAAAACCATACCTATTAAATAATAGTTGCATAAGCTTGGACGTCACACATAATCTGCACATAAGATCTTTCTGTCTCACCCACTTCCTTACTCTCAATTATCTTTCTCAAATATCTATAATCAAATGCTCAATATTGTTTGTTTTGGTTCTGCCCAACCCCGAAACTCACTCTGCTTTACAACTCTATAGCCCCTCCAACCTTATTATTTCATCTACTACTTAATGACCGTCCCCTCTAATACTAAATCCCAACCTTTTTCTGACTTCCCAAGATTTCTTTTCTTCCTCGAGAATCAACTTCTTTCTATTGCTGATGTCAGAATCATAAAGTGATGCATTTACTACTGCCTCTTCTCTATCCGATATTCTTTTCCCCTTTTCTCTCTTCAATGCCCGATCTCTCTTCTTTTTCTCTATTACCGTAAGGAAACAATATTGAAATTCAAGCATAGAACGAACTTTTCTACCTTGCCTTTTTTTCTTTTTCCTTTTTTGATTTGATGAATTCACGTCTATTTTTGCCCTAAATTCCCCGCCCTCTCCTCCTGGTTCCACTATCTTCAAATGATCATCCATAATATTTGGTTTTGGACTCCTATCATGTCTCAATGTACGGGCTCTCTGTATATCCAATCTTTCCTCCAAGCCTATACACACTATAACACCCCTAACCTGTATCCGACACTGGAACAGGGTTATTAAGCATTACCTAACTTACAATCGAACAAATAGACCTTTCAACTTCATATCTCATTATCATTATAGAAACCAATCAAACTAAATCATATAGTCCTTATTACGAGCCCTCGAGGCCCAAAACATACATTAAAAATAAGTCGGGACTAAACTGAGTACTCAAGAAATTTTTCGAAAAACATGAAAATTTTTCAAATGTGCAGGGGACACACGCCTGTGTGGCCAGGCTGTGTGTCTCACACAGCCAAGAGACACACCTGTGTCTCAGGCTGTATGGGCATTCGAAATGGGGATACACGGCGGTGTCCCAGCCCATGTGTCCCAGCCCATGTTTGTACATGTGTAACTCACTGACTTGGGTCACACGGCCAAACCACACGTCCATGTGCTAAGCCATGTACCCTTCGAAATGACCTCACATGCCCGTGTGCCAGGCCATGTGCTAGGCCGTGTAAAAACTAGAGGGTATACTAACTTGTGTCACACGACCAAGCCACACGCCTGTGTGCTAGGCCGTATGAAGCTACTGACTTGTTTTCTATAGAAATTTCAGGAAAAACATGGCGGTGTCACTTGGTCGTATGTCACACATAGCTGAGACACACGCTCTTGTCTTTGCCCGTATGGACAAAAATAAGCCATTCCGTAAGCCATATTTCTTACCCAATTTGGTACCAACCAAAACACAACAATTTGCATATAACCATGACATAAATAGGCATACAAAACCAACCAAAACCAAGCTTAAAACTTGTAATATTAATACATAAAAACATGATGCCCATAGGCACCTCAATTGACCATCTATAAACATGCCAAATATGTCTCCAAAATCTACCTAAATGGTCAAACATATATATATATATACGCATTTTTGTGCCTAAAACTTAACATGTATGTCACTTATAAAACTCAACTATTTGATATCCAAAATACCAATTCACAATCAAGACATTCACATGGCAACCAAACACCATATATAATAAGGCCATTTACACATATATAGTTAACAAATATACCCAAATACAAGCCAATGTGGGCTTTTTTATTGGTCTAATAACAAATTTAGCCCTCTAATATTTAGACTTCTATCAATTTAATCCTAAATATAAAATATTAAAAAAAATTAGCCCACAATGTTTACAAAATTTGTTAATTTCGTTCAAAATCTAAAAAATTCAATAAATTTAATCCTCGACATTTACAAAATTCTAAAAAATACAACTAACGAGAGAGTGACCAAAATATTTGATTTCAAAAAGTTTAGTGACCATTTTTTAGTTTACCCAAAAGAAATGCCATGTTTTTTGCCACATGTCAATCATACATTGATAATTTTTGTTGTCTCATAAAAAATAACGTTGTTAGTATATTAGAGTAATTTGTATAACATTTGACAAGTTTAGGTATCAAATCGGACAAAAAAAAGATAATTAGGTACCAAATTAGGAAAAAAGAATTAAGTTCAAGTACCAAATTGGACCCAAGAAAGATTTAGTACCAAATTAAGAAAAGTGTTAAGTCCATGTACTAAATAAGGAAAGAGTGTCAAGTTCAAGTGCCAAATTGGACCCAAAAAAAAGTCAATGCACTAAATTAGGAAAAAAGTGTCAAGTTCATATACCAAATGTTATATTAAGCCTAATAATAATACAATGTTTGAAATTTTCTTTTCAACATCTTAATATTAAAATTCCGCAATATGAAAAAAAACAAATAATTAAATAGACAAATAATTATAGAATTACACATAAATTTTGATTCAATACGCAATACAAAATAAAAAATTCGATTTGATGCAATTCTAATATAATAGCACTTTTGATTTTACATTTACTAATATTGCAATTCTAATACGTTTACTTATTACATACACAAACAATTATATTTATTTTAATATAAAAATTAATTCAGTTTATCTAATTTTAAAATGGAAGAATATTTTATGCATTGTTGATGTAGAAGTCCTACGCAACATTTAGTTAAATAATAACACGACATATCATAATTAAATGCAACAAAAAAATAATGGAGGATTTATAAATAAATTCTAATAACTTTATCTAAATTTCATCAAATAATGATTAAATATAAATAAATGCTAAAACTCTAAACCCTAAATCTAATACCTTAAACCCTAAACCCTAAACCCTTATATCCAAGATACTAAATTCAAAAGTTATTAATATTTAATTATAATAGTTACTATTAATGTTTAATTATGTTTAAATAAAATTATTAGCATCTATTTCTAAATCCTCCATATTTTTTGTTTAATTTATGATAATATATCATATTATTATTTACTTATATACTGACGATGCATCAATCTGGTAGGACAACCATTCAATTCTAGTCAATATAACCCATTGGCATTTAAATCTCTGAATTCAGAATCAGCGGAATTAATGGCTACCACTTCTTCTTTTTTTTTGTAAATTACAATAATATGGTAAAAGCCCGAACAACAAATACGACTAACATGACTCAAACCCAAGTCACACTTGGAACGGTGAACACAATTAACCATCACATGGAGTTCAATGGCTATCACTTTTTTTTCAAGGTTATTTCTACTAATTATTTAAAAATCGTAAAAGATTAAGTATTAATTTTATGTAAATGTTAGAGTTTTCTTTTCATATGAATACAATAACATTAACCATTTCAATCAAATATTTATAATCTGATAATATAATAATAACATGCTTTAAACGAGGGAGGTGGATTGGCCCCAAAAAAGGACAATTTGACAATAATAATGCAATATTTTAGATTTTGTTTTCAATATCTTAATTTTCAATTTTGGCAAGTTAAACGTCAGCAAATATTTGAATGTGCACTATCCATTGTCATTTCTATCAAAAGCTCCATGTAATCTTACCAATAAAAAATATTTTTTTATTGAAATAGTTGAAGATTGTTTCAAATTAATTTTTCAATTAAATCTGAAATATTAGGGCAAACAACTAACTTTTTTTGATAGATTAAGTTTTTATATTTATTTTTGTATATATAAATTACATCATAAATATAATAAGCATTGTATAATAAAAATAAGAGTTAGATTTAAGTAGATTTATTTGGGTTTAGCTATTCGAAAATTGGTTTAAATTTTAAAAGAGTGTAGATAAAAATATTAAAACTAAAAATAAATTTAAATTAAAAAAATTAAACTTATTTAACCCATTTCAAATATATAATACATATTACTTTTGACCTTGTAAGTAAGGTTGTCTTCCTTTTTCTCCCATTTGAATGATTGATATATCAGGTAAGTTAATGGTTACTTGTTAGCTCTCAATTTGCATGCATATTATAAATATACGTAAGTTATGGGTCTCCATCAGAATCATTTGCAAAAGATTACGTATTAAAGTTATGTAATAAACAATAGACAAGTGGACGATCGACGAAGGCGACAATAATAATAATAATAATAATAATAATAATATTATTATTATTATTATTATTATTATTATTATTATTATTATTATTATTATTAGACCACTAGTCAATAACAATGCAATAGTTGAAATTTTGTTTTCAATTTCTTGTTTAGGCGTCTTCCAATGGTTTTTAGTGACCCTTTTTTTATATCCTTGCTTCAGGGGTTTTTTTCTTTTAAAATAATTTATATTATTTGGTTTAGAAAAAAAATCAATTTCGGAAATATTAAAAAAATCAGTAATTCAATTTGTTTTTATAATTTTGTAAATGGTTAGGAAAACCAACATGATACAATCAATTAGGCAAAGTCAGAAGACAATACGTTGTCATTATTATATCGTGAAGGAGAATGAATTTTGAGCTCCAGTAAATTTTTCGGGAATTGTTCCATTTTTAATATCAAATTGTGAGAAATCTTGAATCGCTCCTATAGATTTTTCGGGAATTGTTCTATTTTTAATATCGAATTGTGAGAAATCTTAAATGGCTTGACCTTTTTAAGTGATCCTGATTTTAATAGCGTTTTAATTAAGACTAATAATCTTGAGGTAATAAAAGCTATTCAGGAGAGGACAACAATTAGCTCTAATTCTATCTTGATCAGGAGAATCCATCAGTTGCTGATATAATTTGAACAATAATATGTTCGACATATCCCCAAAGAAGACAATCAGGATGCTAATAGATTGGTTAAACTTACTCATCACAAATTTTATTGTTTATGTTTATACTAAGCCTCCCCATTAAGGGATATTTAGGTTTTATAATTAGTTTAAGTACTCTATTTTTTTGTGAAAAAAACAAACATCTATGAGTCAAATTGGATAAAAAATAACTTGATTTTAAAAAAAAATTAAGTTGGATTCACTACGTTTAAATGAATACTTCATGTCTTATATAATATATGTACAAGCCCAATTTGCCCGGGCCCACTACCCACCTAGCCTACCCAACCCAAATACCCATTATAACCCCGAGGCCCAACTAAGCCTAGCCTAGCCCAAAACCCAAAACCTTTTACAATTAAACCCAAACCCTCAGCCCACTACCCAATTAACCCTCAGCCCAATTACAAACAGACCCAACAACCCAATAGGCCCAACTTCACCAAAGTCAAGCTAGGGTTTCAGAAAAGAAACCCTAGCGCCGCATCTAAGCGCCGCACCTATTGACCCTTGGCCTGCCGCCACCGTCGCCAGACGTCCCATCCGCGTCCATCATCGCCCATCCACTTGCACCGCCACCTGCAAAGAAAAAAAAAGGCAAGCAAAGAAACAAACAGTAGGATTCGGCTATAAAAGCCGAAAAAATGTAATTTTGGGGGGCTTTTTTCTGAGATTTTTGTAAGAACACTTCAAAAAGAATAGAAGCAAGAGATATTCAAGGTGATTCTTTGGTCTTTCGGATATAGATCTATTTTCTTTTCTTTTTTTTTTTCGTTGATTATTTTCTTACACATATACATAAACAAAAGTAGCAAATAAAAAAAAGGGAAAAAGGGATTTACCGGACGGCCGCAACCTCGCCGTTAGAGGCCCTCTTCTCCGCATCCAATTCGGGCCCTAAGAGGGATTGAAGACCTCTTTTCTTGGGTCTCGCAGGTCGAGAGAGCTCGGCTCTCAAAGACGCCTTTCGGCGAAGGCTAAAGAGCCCGTTTTGTACTTCGCCAGTCTTAGGTCACGGCGGCGGCGATTAAGGTCGGCCAAAGAGAAACCGAGAGAGAGAGAGAGAGCCTTCTCTCTGTTTTAAAAAAATGTGTTGAAACTGTTTTTTTTGTTTATTTTTAATATTTATATCAAATTAAAAACGGCGCCATTTTGAGACCCCCTTGACATGCGCGGTGACCTGACCCGAGGGGAGGATCGCGTGTTTTCTAAAAGGGGGATATTTGCGCGCGCAGTCCCTCTGATTTTGCAGTGCATTACAATTTGGTCCTATTTCGTTATTTTCTTTTATTTTGATTTAATCACACAGTTTTATTTTTGTTTCATTTTAGTCCACTGAAGCGCCGCGTTTTGAGACTTTGGCTTATTTACTATTTTGGTCCTTCTTTTTTTCCGCGTGCCGCAATTTAATCCTTTTTGTTCTTTATTATTTCGAATTGGCCCTGTATTTTTGTTTTCATTTCGATTTAGACCATTTTTAGTATTTTTTATTATTCAGTTCATTATTTTTAATAATAATAATAATAATATTATTATTATTATTATTATTATTAATGTTATTGTTATTATTATATGTTCATTTATATATACTTATGTAATTTTAAATATATGTGTCCTATTATATTATCATTAGTATTATATAAGTGCTTATATATATTTTATATATAATTTATTTGATATATACGTGAATACTTTTATATATACATATTTATATACGTATATCTATGTACTCTTTTTTCTCACGAATATATGTATACATATTCATATATATATTTTTTATTTAATAATTCTAAAATACACATATACATATATTTTTCACATTTTTATAAATTTACGCGCATACATACATCTTTATAATGTACATACTTATTTTACATATTTTTTCATTTTATAGTCTATATACATATACATGTAAATACTTATATTTTTATATCTTATAATTTATATATATATATTCATATTTTCATAATTTTATGTATATACATATATAGTTCCCTTATATGTACATACACATGTCTATATTTTATAATTTTCATCTATTTTCCTTTATTGTTTTTTTATGTTCATTTATGTATTTATTCATACGTCCATTTTTATGTTTTAGTTTATTATTTATTTATTTATTTGTTATGGTATATACATGATTTATTATTATTATTATTCGTTTTTGCTCATATTATTTTTGTTCACATTATCATATTTATTATTCCATTATGCATATTAACACCATACTTCAAAAAGGAAAATTTTTCTAAATGAGGCAATATTTAGCGTTTGAAAATTCGAGGAAACGTGCCCTAATGTGCTGGGTTTCGATTTTCCTCATTCAACCAAATAGCTAAGTATCCTTTTAAAAATTTCAAAATAAGGCAATGTTTTGCGTTTGGAAATTCGAGGAACGTGCCCTAATGTGCTGGGTTTCGATTTCTCGTCCAACCAAATAGCCAAATATCCTCTTGACTTATAATCCATGTCATTTGAGATTTTTAAGGATCGTATTTTAAATTTCTTTAAAGTTTTCAATCTTCGACATTAAGACATTAACTAATCAACTTGGTACCAATTTTTGGGCGTTACGAGGGTGCTAATCCTTCCTCATACGTAACCGACTCCCGAACCTGTTTTTCTGAATTTCGTGGACCAAACTTGTTGTTTTAATAAAATTAAATTGTTTATTAAAAACAACCACTTTTGCGAGGTGACCCGATCACACCTCATCAAAAAAGATTGGTGGCGACTCCCACTTTTATTTTCATTTTTCAAAACCCAAGTCGACCCCGTTTTCATCAAAAAAATGGTGTCAACAATATAAATTAAAATGAAAAATAGAAAATTTGGGTTGCAACATGACTTGTGATTTTAAACTTTTTTATTTTATTTTAATTTTACTTACTAAATGCATATGTCGAAACCCTTTTTTTGGAAAAACGGGAATCGACTTAGATTTTGAAAATGAAAATGAATAGAGGAGTCGCCACCAATCCTTTTTATAAGGTGTGATTGGATCACCTCGAAAAGCGGTTGTTTTTAATAAACGGTTTGATTTTATTAAAACAACAAGTTTGGTCCGCGAAATTCAGAAAACGGGTTCGGGAGTCGGTTACGCACGAGGAAGGATTAGCACCCTCGATACGCCCAAAATTGGTACCTTAGTTGATTACTTAATGTCTTAATGTCGAAAATTGAAAACTTAGAAGAATTTAAAAAATACGATCCTTGTATTAAAACGTTGAAAATTTTTAGGAAAATGGGCATATTTCACATTATTCGAGAAAGAGAATCATATCCAGTAAGTTAGAATATAATGTCTCAAATTCCCAATACGTGAATGAATGCCAGAATTTTACTTATTTAAAAGATATTTTATTATCTCGGGTTTAGGAAAGGGATCATGCCCAGTAAGTTAGGACACGATCTTTTCTTAATTCCCGAGATCGTTTCAAAACTTGAGTTTGAAAAGATTAGTGTGTTTAGATTTATTGTGGAAATCGAAACCCAGTAAGTTAGGGTACGATCCTCTCGAATCTAAACACGAAATATCATTTTTTTAAACAAATTTTATTATCGAGTGAAATAAAAACATGAAGTCGTAGTAAAAAATGTGAAAGCAAATTACATTGTTATACATGACAAAATCATAATGAATACAAAAGTGTAAAAATGATACGAGCAATAGCAACAATATAAAATAAATAAAAGTCAAACCTACAATCATATAAAATAACAATGTATATAAACAAATAAATTAAACATTCGTTCAAAATAATAATGAAAATGAAATAAATAAATAGTGAATACAATTAAAATGTAAAAGGATATATATATATGTATAGACAAAAAATAAAATATGTGTGTATTCATAAATTACAATATATATATATAAAGTATATTTTAAAATATAAAGAAGAAAAATATGCATATATATAAAATATGTATATATATATATATAGGTGTATAAAATTATGGAATATGAAAATAATGAAATGCATATATAAAGTAGGCGCATAAAAATATGTATGTACAAATTAAAGTTTAAAAATAATGAAAATATACATACGTATACAAATAAATACGTTAATTTATATATATATGTTTAAAATATATTGAAAATATGTATGTATATGTCTATGCAAATTAAGATATACAAAAATATATAAATACATACATATAAATATATATACTTATAAAAATAAAAATATGTATATGTATATAGATATATATAAAAAAGAAATATGAGTATACGTATATATATTAAACAAATTATATGTAAAATATGTACATGTATATATACAAGCACTTATATGATAATAATAAGACATATATATATTTAAAGATACATAAGTAAATATGAATGGAGATATAAAAGAAACAACAATAATACCAATACTAATAATAGTAAAGATAATAATAATAATAATAATAATAATAATAATAATAATAATAATAATAGCAAAAGTACTAAAAAGAGGACTAAATCGAAGTAGAATAAAAAATACTGGGTAGATTCGAAATAAAAAAAAGGACTAAAAAGACTAAATTGCAACACGCACGAAAAGGAGAGGGACCAAAATGGAAAATAGACCAAAATCTCAAAACGCGGCGCTTCAGGGGACTAAAATGAAACAGAAATAAAAATTTGTGGTCAAATTAAAAACAAAGAAATAGCGAAATAGGACCAAATTGAAACACGCCACAAGTCAGAGGGACTGCGCGCGTAAATAGCCCAAAAATGAAAAACACGCGGATCCTTCGGGTCGGGTCGGGTCGACGCGCGGATCCCTTTGCTAAAACGGCGTCGTTTCATTTTGAATATAAATAATAGAAAAAAACTAAAAAAAACAAATCAGATTCATTTTTTAGAAAAAAAGCTGAGAGTGAGAGTCTCTCTCTCATTCTTTCAGGCCCGGCGCTGGTCATCGGCCGAACTAGGCCTCCGGCGATTCTCCGCCCTAGCGCCGCCACGTATGGTGGCCGGAGTCTCCAAAATCGGATCTTTTTTCATCCTTTTCGAAGTTAAGTGCATCTTAAGCACGAATCGAAGGGCTAAATCCGAAAAAGGAGGTCCGAAACTTGAAGAACGAGGAGAGACCGCTCGTCCTTCCCCTTTCGATGTAGCACAGGTGACGCCCTATTCCTATTTTGTTTCGTTAAAAGAGTTGTAGAAAATAAATAAAAAATAAAAAAAATAGAAGACAGTAAATAAAAAACGCAAGATCTGAGAAAATAATTTGAAATCAACCTTTTCTTTTGCTTTTTAATCTTCTTATTATTCACTGATTGTTGTTAATTCCTTGTTTGATACCCAAAATCGGAAGCCCCCTTACATTCTCTTTTTCTCCCCTTATATAACCGATTACAATACCTATTTATCTATTTCTATTATTTTTTGTTTTTGCCTCTGCCTTGCGTGTTTGTTTCTCTCCTTGCAGGTGGAGCAGGTAGAGCGACGTCAGAAGGGCAGGTGATCGGCGGAGTTGGTGGCGGTGGCAGAGGGTAGGTGATGGGTGCAGCGGCTAGGGTTAGGGGTTAGGTTTTTCTGGAAGTGTTTGGGTTATTGGGCTAGTAGTTGGGCTTTGGGTCTGTTTTGGGTCTTGGGTTTGGGCTGGTGGGTTGTTTTGTAATGGGTTTGGGAAGGGTTCAGATTGGGCTTGTACAGCTGCCCCTCTTTGCTCGTTGTCGTGTAACGATAACAGAGCAAAGACTAAGAAAGCCCAATTTTGCCCGGTCTCGTCGAGTCTCGACTTCTTGGTGCTTTTCTTCTTCAGGTAGCTTCATTTCAATCCACTTTGTCTTGTTGCGTCGATCCTCTCCTCTGCAATTTCAAGAAGAGATATGACTTGTGGCTTCAATCCATTCTGTTGTAACTTCAGGGGGTAAGGTCCATCATTTGACCCGCTCCACTGCAACTTCAGGGAGATCGGACTCATATCTTCAACTTGCCCCACTACAACTTCAGGGGGATAAGTTTCGTGACTCCAACCTGCTTTACTGCAACTTCAGAGAGACAAGGTTTGTGACTTCGCTTCCATCTATTCCACTACAACTTTAGGGGAATAAGATTAGACATGATAAGGATCACTATCTTCTGTCCGCTCCGCTACAACTTTAGGGAGACACGCCTTATTGTTTTCAGTCTGTTCCACTGCATCTTCAGGGAAATAAGACTTGATACGATCTACTCTGCTGTAATCTCAAGGAGATAAGATCTCTTATTTTAATCCGCTCCACTGTAACTTCAGGGAGATAGGATAGTGTCTTCGATTTGCTCCGCTGTAATCTCAGGGAGATAAGATCTGAAATTCTTTGGTCTGTTCCACTGTAATCTCAGGGAGATAAGACCTGATGTGATCTTCTCTACTGTAACTTCAGAGAGATAAGATCCTTTAATCCGCTCCATTGTAATCTCAAGGAGATAGGATTACTATCCTTGATCTGCTCCGCTGTAATCTCAGGGAGATAAGATCTGAAATTCTTTGGTCTGTTCCACTGTAATCTCAGGGAGATAAGACCTGTATAATAAACCTAATTATGCCTAATGATTAGGATGACATGATCAAAATGAAACAAATGCTCCTAACTAGACATATGTGAATGGTGTTTACATGAATGCAGAATTTTATTTTTCCGAGAATGATCTCGCTTAGGTTATCACTACTCGAAGTTTATCAAGGTTTTGTGACTGATGTGCTACAATGCCTTCTCGCTTGACTGATTTTTCTGAAGAAACATTTAGCCAGACTGTCCCCATTGTAAACCTCAAAGTTATATCCACTGGGACGCCAAAATTTGTACCATCATTCTCTCACAGTAAACTAAGGGTAGAAATATGTGGCTTTTCCTCTGTCCTCTTTTATCACAATTCGGGGATATAGGATCTGAACCGTTCTGGTTTCCTACACCATTCTCAAGGTGTCGTACCAAAGTCTTATGCGCAAGTGAAGGCTCTCTTCTCCGAGGTAACCTATTGCCTGATGATCATTGCTTGCTTGTTCATTCAAGCTTTGTAATTAACACGACAGCTTGTCATTTTGTTCAATCAATGTTTAGACGACAAAACCTGAAAGGATAGTCTTTAACTTAGACTCTTCCTTCTTAGCTATTTCACCCTTTAAACTTGTTATCTTCTAAACAATAGTCATGTTTCAGGTCCCTATATTATTTAGAAATTTTCAGAGTAATATGCAAAACCTCTTTCCTGAAAGTTTTATTAGTTCGTTAATCAATATTCCTATGCAACATGTTTGCAAAAAGATCATAACAATGGATAATAATAAAGCTAGTCCTGATCATAACTCGAATAAAACATCAAAGATGGCGAACGAAAGGTAACAAAGAAGTGGATTGAGAATGTGCGTTTTCACAAAAGGAAAGGAAGAAAGAAAATAAAAAAAATGTATTTTCAGGAATACACATAAGAACTAGGTGCCCCAGTTATCACCGCTTGAGTTTCTCTGTACAAACTTCCCGAAGACCCTTCTAAGTTTGACATGTGTTCAGGAGATCTGCAATACTCTGTCAATGTTCCAAGACGTTGCATATCCTTTCTTATTGGTAAAGCAAGATCATCATATGCCCCTGATCAAAATTTGATCCGCTCAAGTCTGATGTTCCAATCCTGCCCAATACTTGAGTCGCCCTTTTCGGGTTTTCGACTCAAGCCCTCTTTGGTCTCAAAGTGCCCTTTACGGGTTTTCACCTTAGCCTCTCCAAAGTTTTTTTTTTTAGGAAGCAAAGCGTCCTTTACGGGTTTTCACTTTGGTTCCCTTTCTTTCATGTGAAGTATTTCTTGACGGAGTCTGCGTTTACCGGATTTGGTAAACTTTTGCCATCCATCTCGCATAGGATCAAAGCTCCACCAGAAAAGGCTTTCTTTACAACATAAGGGCCTTCCCAATTTGGCATCCATTTTCCTCTAAAATCTTTTTGCATAGGAAGAATCTTTTTTAGTACCAAGTCCCCTTCACGAAATTCTCGGGGGCGAACCTTTTTATTATAGGCTCGCATCATTCGTTTCTGGTACATTTGCCCATGGTGAATAGCTCTTAGCCTCTTTTCCTCTATTAGGTTCAACTGATCGTACCGAGATTGGATCCAATCGGCTTCATCCAACTGTAGCTCAGATAACACCCGTAGAGAAGGATTTCAACTTCAATGGGTAATACTGCCTCCATTCCATAAACCAGAGAAAAAGGCGTTGCCCCAGTAGAAGTTCTAACAGATGTTCGATAGGCAAGGAGAGCAAATGATAATTTCTCATGCCAATCCTTGTAGGTTTCAGTCATTTTCCCCACAATCCTTTTAATGTTTTTATTGGCCGCCTCCACTGCACCATTCATTTTTGGACGATACGGCGATGAGTTATGATGCTTGATTTTAAATTTGCTACAAACTTCAGCTATTGTGCTATTATTCAAGTTCATCGCATTGTCGGATATGATCCTCTCAGGCATCCCATATCGACAAATGATCTCCTTCTTCAAGAATTTGCTGACTACTGCTTTTGTGACATTTGCATATGAAGCAGCCTCCACCCACTTGGTAAAGTAATCAATTACTACGAAGATGAAGCGATGCCCATTAGAAGCCTTTGGTGATATTGGCCCAATAACATCCATACCCCACATGGAAAAGGCCAAGGAGAGATCATGACGTGAAGAGGTGAAGGAGGCGCGTGTATTTTGTCTCCGTAAATTTGGCATTTGTGGCACTTCCTGGCATGATCAATACAATCTCCTTCCATGGTGGGCCAATAGTACCCAAATCTCATGATCTGTCTGGCCATCGTGAAACCACTGGCGTGCGTCCCACAAATACCCTCATGGACTTCTTCCAAAATTTTCTTGGCTTCCACAGCATCCACACATCTTAACAGTACTTGATCCTTCCTTCTTTTATATAACACTTCTCCATCTAAGACATATTCAATGGCTATCTTTCTCAGAGTTCTTTTGTCATTCTCTGTCGCTTGATCAGGGTATTCCCGATTCTTCACATATTGTAGGATACTCTGATACCAAGGACAATCATCTTTTCCCTCCTCCTCAATATTGCAGCAATTAGCCGGGGTCTCAGAGATACTCATCTGAACAGGCCTCATTGCCTCAAGTCTATTCACCTGAATCATCGAAGCTAGAGTAGCTAATGCATCAGCCATTTGGTTTTCCTCCCGTGGGAGGTAATAGAAGGTGATATCGTCAAACTCCTCACCAATTCAAGAACTAGTTTTCTATAACCGATTAGCTTAGGATCTCTAGTCTCCCACTCCCCTTTGAGTTGGTATATCACCAACGCTGAATCCCCGTATACTCTCAGTACTTTGATGTTCCGTTCAATGGCTGCACGAATGCCCATAATACATGCTTCATATTCTGCCATGTTATTTGTACAATCGAAGTCCAACTTGCTAGCAACAGGATAATGATCTCCACTTGGGGATACCAAGACTGCCCCAACTCCATTACCCGTAGCATTTGAAGCTCCATCAAAATTTAACTTCCATACGTGATCCATTTGAGGATTTTTTCAGTATTCGCCACATACATCAAGTCCTCGTTTGGAAAATCGAAATTCAAAGATTCATAGTCCTCCAAGGCTCTACTAGCTAGGAAATCGGCTATTGCACTTCCCTTTATGGCCTTCTGACTGACATATACTATATCAAATTCTGAGAGCAAGATCTGCCATCTAGCCATTCTCCCGTTCAAAGCAGTCGATTCCATCATATATTTTAAAGGATCTAACTTTGAAATCAGCCAAGTCGTGTGATACAACATATACTGCCTCAGTCTTCGGGTTGCCCAGATTAGAGCACAACACAACTTCTCAATTGATGAGTACCTCATTTCGCAATCGTAAATTTCTTACTGAGATAGTATATTGCCCTTTTTTCTTTCCCGTCTCATCATGTTGGCCCAATACGCATCCCATGGAATTCTCCAACACTGTTAGATACAATATCAATGGCCTATCTGGACTTGGAGGTGATAAGACTGGAGTATTAGCCAAGTACTGCTTTATCTTATCGAAAGCCCTCTGACACTCTTCATCCCATTCGCCCGGATTATGTTTCTTTAAGAGCGGAATACTGGATCACATTTCTCTGTCAGTTGTGAGATGAACCGAGCAATGTAATTCAGCCTCCCTAGGAAACCTCGAACCTCCTTCTGAGTGCGCGGGGGAGGTAAATCTCGTATTGCCTTTACTTTGTCTGGGTCAACCTCGATCCCTTTTTCCTAACTATGAAGCCTATAACTTCCCTGATCTGGCTCCAAACGTGCATTTGGCCGGGTTAAGCTTGAGCTGAAATTTCTTTAATCTCAAAAATAACCTTTTCAAGACCTGAACATGCTCTTCTTCCGTTCTAGACTTCGCGATCATATCGTCAACATAGACTTCGATCTCTTGTGCATCATGTCGTGAAACAAAGTCACCATAGCTCTTTGATACGTTGCTCCCGCATTCTTCAATCCGAAGGGCATTACCTTGTAACAGAATGTTCCCCATAAGGTAATGAATGTGGTTTTTCCATGTCTCCAGGATGCATCTTTATTTGATTGTATCCAGAGAAACCGTCCATGAAAGAAAACAATGAATAGCCCGCCGTGTTATCTACCAAAGTATCAATGTGAGGCAGTGGAAAGTTGTCCTTTGGACTAGCCTTGTTCAAATCCCTATAATCCACACACATTCGTACCTTTCCATCTTTTTTGGGACAGGGACGATGTTGGCTACCCAATCCGAATACTTGACCTCTTGTAAGAATCCAGCGTCGAATTGTCTTTTGACTTCTTCTCTTATTTCAACACAATGTCAGGTCTCATTCTCCTGAGCTTCTGTTGAACGGGTTTACAATCCTCTTTATGGGCAGACGATGCACCACAATGTTAGTACTTAGCCCAGGCATATCTTGGTACGACCATGCGAAAACATCCTTGAACTCTCGAAGCAAATTAATGAGGTCTTGTCTTGTCTTTGCGGTGATTTCAGTTCCAATTTTCACCTCCTTTCCATCCTCTAGGCTCACTATTTCTAACGATTCCCTATGAGGTAGGATATGCTTATCCTCTTGTTCCATCATTCTTAACAAGTCCGGAGATGCATCATAATCTTCGTCATTTTCAAAGTCGTGGGATCCTTCTGAACACACTCTTGCTCAAAATAGGCTCCGTGTTTGAGGCAGCGTCACTCATGTCATTGATATCTGAAGACCTATGAAGGCATATCAAAGAATATACCAAGAATATAAATTTATGAATATGTTTGTGCAACAGAATTACAAATGAAAGAATTATTTGTAAGACAATCAACCAAATGAAAAATATAAAAGAAAAAAATGACTGATCAGATGAACGTGACAGTATTTCATTAAAATAATGATATTTAGGCCCATGCCTATTTCACAAAAATTTCATATTGTTTCTAGGCCAACAAACAACAGGAATGTTTTGAGCATTACTCTGAATAAGCCCTAAAGACTACAGGGATTTCTTCAGCAGTCCAATTGTTTAGCTCGCTTCCAGCTCATAAGGGCAGATCTCTACAAAACCTCCTTTCCGTTGCTTCTATGGCGTTGGTATAACGTTTTCCAACATTCCTCCCATGCCGCTACCGGATACTCCACATTCAGAATGAATAAATCCTCCGACACAAAGATGTAGATATGTGGGGAAAGGTTAAGCTCACATTAGCTCATGTCCATTCAACGCCCTTCTTCTCTCTTGTCTTCTCTACTTCTTTCTTCTTCTGCTTCATGTCTGGCTTGTACCTACAATTATCAACTTTTCTTCGCATTGGTGCTATCTTCCTAGATATTTTCCTTC